>NC_083636.1:2358382-2565882 GCF_963576545.1 Limanda limanda
GCTTTAAAGATGTCGTGGCACCTGATGGGAGTGTCGTGGAGGATCTTCATCTTGGAAGCCGTCTCAAGCTGCCTCACCTCATGTTGAGTATTAACCTCTTCACTCTGTCCCTCTGTGATGTAGAGGTCAGTGTAGATCCTGTTGAGGAGGGTTCTACTTCCTGTTGCATCACTTCCTTCAGTCACATGTTCACATCTCCTCCTCAGGCTGAGCTGATGTTCATCTGAAACCTCCTGCAGACCAGGATCTGCTGAAAGACAAGAAACAATGTCAGAGACAGAGAATCTGAGAATCTGCTGATTGTTTTCATCAGATACAGAAAAACTACCGAAAATAAAAGATTTTTAACTTTGTGCTTTTCTAACGATGTTAAATGTTGATGCTGTATGAAGGAACAAAATAAAACCACATGTGCTGTTGTAAGAAGTGAAGACATCAGCAGACACATGTACAGTGCTGCTCTGACCGGCTGTCTGAGCTCCAGCTCCTGTTCTGGATCTTTGTCCACACTGGGGACAGGAGGAGTCTCCTGAAGAACCAGACTGGTCCCAGTATGAGGTGATGCACTGTCTGCAGAACCAGTGTCCACAGCTGGTGGAGACTGGATCCTTCAGGACGTCCTGACACGAAGCACAGCAGGACGACTGCTCCTCCTCAGAAACATGACTCCTCTTCCTCTCCCTGTGAAGACATGTCCTGATAACTCACATGTCTCAGTCACAGGTTGTCATTACTTCTGTCAAGGAGGTTTTGTTTTCACCCAGTATGTTTGTGTGTTGGTTGGTTCGTTAGTGGGAACTTGGTGGAAGGTTGTGGTCTGTGAACCAGATCGGGGGGGGGGGGGTCCTCTTTCACAGACATGCTCAGAGGACTGATGTTTACCAGTGTGTGGAATTTGGTGCAGATCCAAATCAGAATGAGTCTCTAGTGGATTTCAAAGTAGTTTCATAAGGAGCGTGTTGGTTCATGGTGGAGGTCTGAGCTCTTTGAGTCATTCTGAGAGATTAGTCACCAACTTCAATGAAGCTGTGTCCTAATGCAGGGGCCACACTAGAGGAAACTAGATCCTCTTCAGAGCAGGTCACAGTAGAAACAGTCTCTTACTCTGTGTGTGAGGGTCCAGGTTCATTACTGAAGTTTAGAGGCTCATGTTTGGACCAGTCACTCTTCAGAGACAGACAGCTGGACCCTGGAGACTCTGCTCTCAGTCTCTGGTCCTGACCTCTGCAAAGACAAACAAGTTTTTATTCAGAACACATCATTCACTGGTTTATTCTCTGAGGATTCAGTTTGGAGCTTCACATGCTTGTAGCAGGTCTCTTACTCTGTGTGTGAGGGTCCAGGTTCATTACTGAAGTTTGGAGGATGAGGCATGGACCAGTCACTCTTCAGAGACAGACAGCTGGACCCTGGAGATTCTGCTCTCAGTCTGTAGTCCTGACCTCTGCAAACACAAACATGTTTTTATTCAGAACACATCATTCACTGGTTCATTCTCTGAGGATTCAGTTTGGAGCTTCACATGTTTGTAGCAGGTCTCTTACTTTGTGTGTGAAGGTCCAGGTTCATTACTAAAGTGTAGAGGAACTCCCATGGACTGGTCACTCTTCAGAGACACACAGCTGAACCCTGGAGACTCGGCTCTGTCCTCTTCCTCCTCATAACCACTCATCTTCAGTCTGAGAGGAAAAACACTGTGAGCTCAAACACACACAATGAACCCAGGTACGTAAACTCAGTGTTTCTTCAAATCTTACAGAGTCAACCCTCCTACACTGTGTCCCTGTTGTCACGGTAACCTGAGACACTTGTAGGTTTAATGTGTTGGACTCAGCCAATCACAGCGTTGAGTCAAACTGTTGATTTACTGACAGAATTTCATCCTGAATCTTCTTCTCTCTAAAGTCCACGAGTAGAAAACTGACCCAGAGTCTGTGACAGTGAAATAATATGAATGAATAATATAAATGTAGCTGAACACTCACCAGCCTCAGACTTCACGTCTCCTCCGTCTGCTGCTTGAAGTTAGAACCAGTCTGAACACTTTCACTGGAGGCTCCTCCCCCTCCGCTCGGCAGTTACTGGAAATCACATGACTCTGGGTGTGACTGTGTGTGTGTGTGTGTGTGTGTGTGTGTGTGTGTGTGTGTGTGTGTGTGTTGTGTACACACTCACTCGGCTCACTTTCCTTCCTGTTCTCAGGCTCCTCCTCCCTGTTGAACCAGTTCACTCTTGATAAATAACTGAATGCACATGAAGCTAACCCTAACCCATGTTTCCTCCTGTGATTTGAAGGCTGTTATATTTGGTGTTGGAGCTGAATGTGTGACTCCATCTGCAGAACTCTGCCACGTCAGGTCACATTTATACATCCTCGTGAGTAATAATTTTTAGTTACATGGCAGAACTGATTGAAAACTTTATTTTCAAAAATTTTACAAAACTACTGTCCACGCTTCAGAACAATACTAAAACCCACCTATAAAGTCATATTATATATTAAATATTAAATATTAAAAACATACATATTAATACTTTAAATATTCGTGTTTTATATATTTTTTGATAACCAAATTTATTGAACGCCTAAAAGCACCCCATCTTATGGTATCACTCCTAACCATTATTGCACAACAATTATATGTATATTGTTATAATTTTAGTCAGTTGAAATAAATCCTTAAGAGAACAACTTTGGGTTGTTTTGTGTCTGTTTAGGCCAAATATGAAAAGCACTTTCAACACCAGATACCTTTGATACTTAGGTACATTTAATATGAGCTACTTTAAGACTTCTACTCAAGTCATTTTCTGACGGATGACTTTTACTTTTACCAGAGTCACTTTCAGGTAAGATATCTGTACTTTCACTCAAGTATGGCTTTCAAGTACTGTATACACCACCGCTCACCACACGTATCTTTAAGGACAAATGAATGGCTTTGTTTTGTTTTTCTGATGCATGCTGGGACAGCAGACACCTGCTTCCTCCGTGACTCCAAAAAGAAATTCAAATGAATCTTTATTCATATTTAATCAGAACAGAAACAAAAATAAAAACATGTTGGAGCTTTAAATCCTCGGTTTCTCTGCGTATTGATGATGTCACGTTTGACATCATCACAGTTCATTATTATCTTGTATAATTCACATGCACACACACACAAAACACACACACAACACACACCACAGCCACTGACACGTGATGTCCCGCCCATTCTCCTCCTCCTGCCGCTGTCAACAAGAACACTTTCAAAATAAAAGACAGGTTGAAAGATTCAGCAACACATTTTTTGACCCAAATGAAAACAAAAGCCATTAAAGAGAGATTAGAATCAGGGTTTTACCTGAAGCCTAAAATTGTTTAATTCTGCTTCAAATGTATTGGAGCTGTTCACTTATTTATTATTTTGATTATGAACACCATTTACCATTTCCAAGAATAATCCAAGTTTTAAAAAAAAATCTAAATTCTGCTGCAGCCTACAACCCCAAAATAAAATAAATGAAGATGGACGTCCAGACTCCACTTCCTCCCCCTATCCAGAAATGAAGCCAAAATGTATCTGATACCATTGCCGCCATCTTGAGCCAATAACATCAGTCTACACATCACAACGTCTACCTAGACTTTTGTAGTTTGTCTATGTCCCATCTGCCAACATGGAGGAGGAGGGTTTATCATCTGTGTCGGGCCTCAGGGTCGGGTTCAGACAGAACATGGCTGCAGGAGCCACAATAACTGGCTTCACTTTTGGGAATGACGTCCATCTTTAACCCCAGCCTATGATTTTAAATGATGAATTAAATAGATATTGTCATATTCAGAGAAAACGGGTCAATCCACAATGTTCACAAACATTTATATTATAAAGATGTACTGGTCTGTATTTCATCATGAAGGATTGTAAAGTCTTTTATTGTGAAAGCTCGGCCCCGACAGGAAGTTATGTCTCTAACTTGACGGAGGATCTTCACCGGGACAAGTAGAGGATTTTATCCGTCACGGTTTAAATTTTATCTCGGTTATTTTTTTAATCCGTTAGCTCGGGTTAGCCTCTCCGGGGCTAAAGAAGGAGCCATCCTGGAAGCCCCCGGGGAACCGCGGATATCGACCCAGCATGGGTGCTTCGTGACCCGCGGCAGGTGCGAGGAGAGGCCGGGGGAAGCGGCGGCGGCGCCCGGGCGGGTGGTGCTGGTGAAGCGGGTCATCATGAAGGACGGAGCCGCGGTGGGTGAAGCGAGCAGCGCCATCTTACTCTGCTCCATCACATCCCTGCTGTCTCATCTCATGTCTCTGTCGTGTGTCTGTGTCGTGTGTCTGTGTTGTGTGTGTGTTGTGTGTCTGTGTCGTGTGTCTGACTCAGGGAACCTGTGACGTTAGATCATAAATCCTCCAGGAATTCTCTTTTTATTTCCAAATCCACACCGACCATAATAAAGATGAAGGACAATCAGCAGATGTTCACAGATGTGTAAGAAGAGATCACACAGCTGCTCACTGCTTTGTGTTGGTCTGTGTAATAAAAAGGGGGATTGATCCAGATGTGCAGAGCAGTGGAGGCTGAGGGCGGATCCAGATGTGTGAGTGTGTGATGCTGATGTGGTGCTCGGGATGGATGATCCATGATCTGTTGTGTAACATCTCTCCTCCTCGGGCACAGGAGGACACATCCAGGCTCCACGGGCAGACTCCATTTTAACAGCCTCTCCTCCTCCTCTCCTGCAGAGAGAAGATGTCAGATCTCAGGGACGAGAGATGAGAACAGAAATCTCACCAAGAGACGATTTCACAGCCCACGACGAGAGTCACGTGGTTGTTTTCCTGTTTAAAGACTCACTGCTGCTCCCGAGAACCAAAACATTTAACCAAGCTGAAGTAAATTAACGCTAGCTCTTTAAAATAAGCATTAAATCGATATCGGATTTATATTATATTAGCCTCCGTGTGAAACATCTGGCTGTGATTTAGTTATTCCAGGTTCATATCACACTGTTCACGTGTTCATGATCAATGTGGTTTTAATGTGTACTTATAATCCTGGACGTCATGATAGATGAGACGTGGATACTCCAGATGTGCACGATGGCAGCGTCCTGATCCACGATGTTTGACTCATGTCTGCACAGCGGGAGGAAGTGGACGTGTGTCGTCCATCTTTATTTACAGTCGATGGCGTCGACCCACCCTGACGTCAGCCGTTAGCTTGTGACCGAGTTTCTAAGTTGGTCGAGACCCATCTTGTTTTCTTGAGGAGGCTCCACCCCCTGCTTTTCCAAATATGGTTACTTCTGGTTTTTAATAAAACAAGATGGCGCTGCACACAATGTCAAAGTGAGGCTTCAGAGCAGCAGCTCACAAACCACCAGGGGGCGTCACGGTGGGTCGATGCTTCGTATTCCCCCGTCCGGGATTCAGAGAAATTCTTTAGGTAAAACTACAGCTCTTCCTTGAGTGTCAGACACACTGCCCCCTGCTGGCACGGACACGTATGGCGTATGAAGTCGTTATCTCAAACCAAAGATGGAAAATGGTTCATGTCTTCACCTGAACCCTGAGTATCTGTCGGTGAGCTGATCGTCAGCTCGGGTTCTCTGCTCCACTTTCATGCTCCACTTTACTCAAACTGTTTATTATAGTTTGTCCTTTAAAAGTCAAATATTAAAAATGATCCTATGTGTGTGTTTCAGCTGCAGCCGGGCATCGGCCGACCCAGTGTGTATCACGCCGTGGTGGTGATCTTCCTGGAGTTCTTCGCCTGGGGTCTTCTCACCACGCCCATGCTCACCGTGAGTAACGCTGGTGGAGGCAAGATGGCGCTCTCGCGTTAGCATTAGCATTGCTTTAGCTCCCACGTGGAGACGGCGGATAAAGTCGAGGAAGAGCTAAAGATTCAGAGTCTTTATAGACTCATGACTCACTGTGATGTTTCAACATTGTGAAGCTGAAGTTGTGTCTCTTGTTGCAGGTTCTACATGAAACGTTCCCTCAGCACACGTTCCTGATGAACGGACTGATCCAGGGCGTGAAGGTGAGAACTCTTCACTTCCGTGACTCACACCTTCATGACTCATGCTCAGATTTGAGTTCTCCAGTGATTCAGCATCAAATTGAACATTTCTCTGTCACAGACGCTTATTTGTAACGTTACTGACTCTGCCACTTCCTGTCCAGGGCCTGCTGTCGTTCATGTCCGCTCCTCTGATTGGTGCGCTGTCGGACGTGTGGGGCCGACGCACCTTCCTGTTGGTCACCGTCTTCTTCACCTGCGCCCCGATCCCTCTGATGAGGCTCAGCCCCTGGTACCACTTCACTGAGAAGCTCATCACCCAGGCCCGGCTCCTTCACTGGGCCTCAGCCATTTCATCACAGAACAGTTCCTCTGTCTTGGTTTGAAGAAGCTGAGTTTTAGATGTTCTCTCTCCCATGTGTTCAGGTGGTACTTCGCCATGATCTCCATGTCCGGAGCTTTCTCTGTCACCTTCTCCGTCATCTTCGCCTACGTGGCCGACGTGACGACAGCGAGAGAGAGGAGCACAGCCTACGGTCTGGTAAGAGCCTTGAATGAACATCATGTCTGTTGCCGGACAGGGTTTCACGGTGATGGTCCCTCGTGACTCATGAAGAGCTTCAGCCTTCGTTGCGTTTTATTAGACAATAGATTAAAATTCCTCCGCTGAGCAGGAGAAGCAGTGACTCACTATCAGGAAGCTACGAGATGGGCCGGCCGTACATAATGTATGAAATAGAGTTTCTCCGTAGACCGTCTGGAAAGTGTCACAGAGGAGGCGATGACATAAGCGCCACCATGACGTCATCGTTTCAAATGAAGGATGCTGGTGTTGTTGAAGCGTGTTCTTTTATTCTTTAAGTTTAAAGTATTTATTTAGGAAGCAATGAACAGGTTACAGCAAAGCAATGGGCTTCCAGTACATTAGTTGTATCAGAGCGCCTCCAACATCCGGAATCTGTCCATTTTATACAGTAGATCTTCGTTCCTCCTCCTCGGAAGTGCGCAGGCTTAATCCATCCTCCTGGCTTTTGGAATACGGAAGTAGAACAAGAAGACACTCCCAATGACGCTATAGTTGCTAGGCAACCTGCTTACTTCATAAATGACCTTGAACCAGCAGATGCAATGTCGACCAAAGGTGTTTACAATTGGAGAAAAGATTATTATGTTTCAGCGATATCAAAACAAACCTGACTGTGTAAACATTCGCAACAACTGAACCCAAAGCAACATACAACATTAAGTCAACAACGTCACTCTGTCTGACCTCCTATCAAGACAGCTGTGAGACACACACACAATTCTAGCTAGCTTCAAGATTGAACATTCTGAGAATCAAAAGATTAAACATTAGGAAGGAAAAGGTTATTATTAAATCATTTGTATAAAGCATAATATCTAGCTAAAACTGTTCCTATCTTTATTTGGTTAAAATTCTGTCAGCTCAGACTAGAGTTAAAAGTTTGAAATTCCAACATGTCGAGTGACCGACACTGAATCTGCATCAGGGACAGAACTGAGTCGTCGGCAGAATCTGAGCACGGACATGAGCCGAGAGCAGGAAAACCTCCGAGGACAAAAGCACCTTCATGTTTGAATTATTACATCTGTCACCGAGGATGTGTTTTCACCTGCGTCTGCAAAACTACTGAAACCATTTCACACAAACATGGAGGGAGGCGGCCTGAGAGGAACCTTCTTCCATTGTGGATCTGTGATGTTTTTCTTCAACATCACGACACAGAGCATTGTTTCAACTCATCATTGCTTTTTAAGTTGCTGCTATAAGAACTAAATAATTGTGTGAGGATTATCTGCTGAGCTGCCGTTCTAACTTTAAACATCAAGTGAAACCTGCTGCAAGTTTGAGTCATTTCAACTATTGAAAATCACAGATGTTTCTATTAAACATCTAGAATATACAACATCTATCATCGTAATGATGACGTGAACCCAATCCCTGCCATGAGTTCTGTTAATAACAATTCAGTTTAACACTCAGTAAAGCTCTTTATATCCGACTGTTTCTTTTTCTCGTCATTATTCAGTGAGTCACGTATTTGATTACTATCATTTTAGCAAGTTGATGTTAGCGACACAGCCCGACAGATGCTGACCTCTGACCTCTGACAGGAGTAGAATGACATGTTTCTCTGCAGACGTCTGAACCTGAACCTCTCGTCTGTCTCTCGCTCCTCTAGGTGTCGGCGACCTTTGCAGCCAGCCTGGTGACGAGTCCCGCCATCGGGGCCTACGTGTCCGCCTGGTACGGGGACAACATGGTGGTTCTGTTGGCCACGCTGATCGCTCTGGCCGACATCGGCTTCATCCTGCTCGCCATGCCCGAGTCCCTGCCGGACAAGATGAGGCTCAACACGTGGGGGGCGCCGATCTCCTGGGAGCAGGCCGACCCCTTCATCGTCAGTAACACACAGCTCACAGGACACAAGCTGATCTGAGACTGAATTTAGAGCAGAATGATTCGTTCATAAGATAGATAGATAGATTACTTACTTTATTCATCCCCGAAGGGAAATTAAGTTGTCATAGCAGCCGGTATATTTGAAAACAATAGAATACAATACATAATACACACAATATAAAAATATTGAGGTAGAAAGAATAAAAAAACAGAAGCACAAGATAAAATAAAATAAAATAGGTAGATAAGGTGCAGTGGCAAGATGATGTTAATAGTACTGATGATATGATGGTAATGTTATTGTTAGACAGTATATAAGAATAAGAGGATAAGTTGCATTGATTTGATTCTCATAGAACAAAAGGAAAGTTATGGGCGGGACTTGTTTCTGCCGCTCCTGATGACGAACTGATCGTCTGACGGCGTGTGTGTTTCATTTCCTCTCTCTCTCTCTCTCTCTCCTTCAGTCTCTGAGGAAAGTGGGTCAGGACCCGACCATCTTACTGATCTGCATCACTGTGTTCCTGTCCTACCTGCCGGAGGCCGGCCAGTACTCCAGCTTCTTCCTCTACCTGCGACAGGTGAGTTGATCCTGTTTGAAGCACGTCGGCGCCGGACCTGAGGAAATCTGAAAGGATAGTTCTTGAATTAATAATCTGGGAACACAAAGTTTGACGGCTGAGGCTCATGAGAGAAAGCAGGTCGGTCACAAGGCAGGAGGTCGGTGGTTTGATCCCACATGTCTGAATATATATATAAACTTTAATAAAGGCTCAGGGCCCACAGAGAAAAACAACAACAATACATACAATCAATACATTACATACAAATAAACAGGGAAAGAAAGGCTAAAAAAGGCACTCATGCCAGTGTTCCCAGATCTTGGATGTGTATTTGACCGAGCTGCGGCCAGGGTCTGTCATAAGATCAATTATTAGATTTGTCGAGCGGTCCAGCCGACTCATAAACTTAAACGCTAGGTTCCTCAGCAAGGCCATGAAGGTGGTTCGACCCATATTACAGAACAACTCACTGGCTCTAGTACTCCTGGGTTTCTTCAGGAGTATCCTAAGAGAGTCATTATAGGCTTTCAACCTACGCAAGCTCTCCTTCTTGTAGTTCACCCAGAGTGGAATAATACACATTATAATATGAATTTCTGTCCCACACCAGGTCATAAATTTCTCCTCCACAACCATCGCTGTGTTCATCGGAGTGGTGGGGATTCTGTCCATCATAGCACAGGTAACAAACACTGTATTTACATATCCAGATTAAATCTATATGTGATTTGTTTACACAGATGACACACAACTTATTGTAATAATATAAAAATGCTAATTACATCTATATTAACTTCTGCTCCGTCTCCTCAGACTCTCTTCCTCACGCTGCTGATGAGAACTCTGGGTAATAAGAACACGGTTCTGCTGGGTTTGGGTTTCCAGATCCTGCAGCTGGCCTGGTACGGCTTCGGATCAGAGCCATGGTGAGAGCTCTGTGTGTGTGTATCTGTGTGTGTCTGTCTGTGTGTGTCAGTGTGTGTAACCACAAGGAGATTTGTTCATAAGTCCATTAACTACAAAACAGGAAATCACAAAAAACACACGAGAACAAAAGTAAAGAACGTGAACAAGACGACAGAGCACAGAGATGATTGAACACAGGTGAAACACATCGCGGCAGAAACAGGAAGTAAAGCTGGTAATCAACATACTGGGTGAGAAACTTCAAAGTAAAACAGGAACTAACAAACCCAAAATGCAAACATCTGCCACAGGAAACCACTCAACTACAGAATAGTCACTACAGTGTTTTTCTTTATTTTAGTCGTTCTTGTTTTGTGCATGAAGGTCAGTGAACAGACTCAGACACACCTCTGCCTTTTACTCTAACTGTGTGTGTTGTGTGTGTGTGTGTGTGTGTGTGTGTTAACAGGATGATTTGGGCAGCAGGAGCTGTAGCAGCGATGTCCTCCATCACCTTCCCAGCTGTTTCTGCTCTGGTGTCGCACTCAGCTGATCCTGACAAACAAGGTGACAACAACAACCTCTCCTTCATCCTCTCCTTCATCCTCTCCTTCATCCTCTCCTTCATCCTCTCCTCTCCTCTCCTCAGGTTTCAGGGCCTGGGAGAGGTATTTTCATTTGGTTTGTTCATTTATGGTCCGAAATATTCTGTAAAGAAAAAAGCTGTACACAACCTGTTAAACTTTGTCTCTGGTTCTGCAAAGTTAGCCATTTGGCTGACACGTAGGAACCAGGCACTGGACACTGGTAGCGTGCATCCGGCGCCAATGCTGGTTGGGATTCTGAAAGCCAGACTCACAGTAGAACACGCCCACTACAAGATGATGAACAATGTGTTGACATTTAGTCGCATATGGGCTGTGGGGGGATTCTATGCAATCTTGGGGAAGATGGGGAACTGAATATTAACCTGTCATTTGAGAAACTACAGTTTTTATGGATGTGTGAATGGGTATGAACATGCGTGTGTATTTATATATATATATGTGTGTGTGTGTGTATATATCGAAAAAAGGCTATATGTATTTTTAATAACCTTGCTTTGTTTGGGTTTTACAGCTGGTGGTTGACGTAAGAGGTGGATTTTATTCCTCGAAATGAAAAATAACCAAAAAAACCTCTCCTCTCCCCTCTCTCCTCTCCCCTCTCTCCTCTCTCCTCATCACGTCCGTCTCCTCCCTCTCTCAGGTGTGGTCCAGGGGATGATCACGGGGATCAGGGGTCTGTGTAACGGTCTGGGTCCGGCTCTGTACGGATTCATCTTCTTCCTCTTCAACGTGGAGCTCAGCACCGTCGACCCGATCCAGGGAGAGTTCAACGTGGACCCGCTGCCTGTGGAGAGTCCCACTGAGGTGAGGGGAACAGGCTGAGCAGATCAAAGGAAAAGAGCAGCAACATGAACATGTGTCAACTCAGTTATCCTCCAGATTAAAAGATTAAAAAGAATAATATCTTCTCCTCTGTGTCTCTCAGCGAGCGCTCATCCCCGGCCCGCCCTTCCTGTTGGGCGCGTGCTGCGTGGTGGTCGCCTTCTTCGTGGCTCTCTTCATCCCAGAGAAACCCTCCTGCTCCTCCTCTTCCTCCCACCTGTCCCTCAGCGACAAATCTCACCCGGACAGCAAAGAGTCCATGTCCTCGCTGGCTGGCGTCCACATCAACACGCCGCTCCCGGGCAGCGACGAGGAGGCCCCTCCCACCACTAGCGACGAGGACTTCGAGCCTCTGCTGCAGGACAGCATCGTTTGACGGACAGCTGCGAGAGCCACACAGGGTGGGGCTTACGTTTATAGTTTCACTGATTGACATTTAGCAAAAAAAGATGACGATTTTTGCCGCAGGGTGGAACTAAGTACGTTCAAAGTCCGACAGCGAGGAGCTCCAGCAGCGTTGTTCCTCCACCAGAAGGAGGCGCTCACGCCACAGGTCAGGAGCAGAGACAGTAACATCACGTGAGCGACCAATGAGGACGGTTCTTCAACGAAGGGGCGGGAGCAAGAGCTGCAAATAAGATGTCATTATTATTTTTCCGAATGGAGGAGACGGATACAGTTTTGTGATTGACGGACGGACGTGGGAATCAAAGGTCGACCACGGGAGAAACATCATGTGACCGAGAGGACGAGGAACCAGCTGTCGATCACGTTGAGAGAGAGAGAGAGAGAGAGACGTGCTCGTTCACCTTAAAGCTTGAAGTTGTTGATTGTTTTTTTTATTTGTGATAAACAAGAAAAAAGTATTTTTGCCTTCAGCTGTTTCAGTTTAACGTCGTATTTTAATGTTGCTTTTCATTTTTTACTGGTTATTGTAGCATATTTACTTTTTTCCATGTTTCCAGAGTTTAGGGATTTTAATTATTTTTAAATGTCTGAGTTATTGATGCCAAGGAATGAATGTGAAGATCTGAGAGATGAGACGACTGAAGTCCAACATCTTCAAATATCTAGTTTAATGGTAATTTTAATTGGTGCAAGTTTTATTTAAATTTCTTTAGATCGTAAAGAATTGGGGAAATGTTCCGGGCAGTGCATTTCGGCCGTAAGTATATTTATGCTAATATTTTAGGAATCATTTAGACAAATGACCTCAGTGTATAAGCTTCACTCCAGATTTCACCAGGTGTTTTCCCTGTTCGTCACTACCTCAGATAAATGTTTTTAAATCATAACCTGGATTCACTCCTTTTCCCTCACTTTTATTTTTATATCATAGTCACTTTATGAGACAGCTGCTGGCTGCTGACAGTGGGAAAACCTCAGAGCTGCAAAATTGTTTTTTAAAGAATGAATTTCTTTACAGCATGAGATAGTTGGTCATTTCTGTTACCCATGATCCTTCACTGTTGGATCTATTTTTTGTCTCGTGTCTCGTGTTTTGCAGGTTTGAGGTTTTTCCGTCTGACAGTGAAAATCCTGTGAATGAATTTATACTTGAAGCATCAGACAGAGATTCTACGAGAGTTTAACAGAGTTCTAGTGGCACAGAGCTATTTTCCTTTATGACCTTAAAATGTACATGAAATAATGTGAATATTTTGGTTTGTATATAATGTAAAAGTGAAGTCAGGTTTATGAGAAGGTTTCCTTCAGTGTTTTTGTCCTGTGATGCTCAATGGCACTAACACAGTGGGTGGAGGTCGAGGGTTCAATTCCTCTTGTGCAGCTAAATCGATAAAGATCAGACTTGGGAACAGATAAATAACCCCCCCCGCCCCCCTTCTGTATTTACACCTGACTGTGTTTACATGCACACTGGTTTCTGATTCTGTCACATGTTTATTTGTATTCCAACAGTTTAAATGTCATTAATGAATCCACCACTTTTATTTATTAAAACATTAAGACATCAGCATTTCATTGACTTTTCTTATTCTGTGCAAATCAAAACAGATGATAATTGGGACATTAGTGTGCATCTAAATACTCAAGTGTGATTTAATTCAGATGGTTCAGTGCCAGTGAAACTGTAAATACATGGACTGAATGTATGTGAGCAAAGCAACTGTACACAAAGATTCACTGTAAATACACTTTGTCTAGTGTCTCGTCTGAAAGTGTACAAAGTTAATGGAAATTAAAAAGGAACAACACGAGCATGACGGGACGTTTTTTATTGACGATATATATATACATAGAGTTTATTCTGTCAGAATCAGAAAGTATTTATTGACAAGTAGGTTAACACCTACCTGGAATTTGCTCTGGTTATTGGTGCATACAATGAACATAGAAACATAAAAACACAATAAATACACCACACAAAAGAAAAACAATAGCAATAATAAAAAAAAACAATATATATTTACTCACTATTTACTTCTTATTTACTCACTTTTTCTAATATTTATACAAGGTAGCATTTATTTAGACATAAACATATAATCTATATAAAAATATATAAAAGATAAAAGATATAAAAAGTGAAGTAAAAGGGGAAATACACAATGCCCAATGCAAAAAGCAAAACAGGGACATGGGAATATACATATACATTTGAGTATATTAACTTTCATTGCCGACATATTTTAATGAAATTATATTGATACATCTTTATTACATGTCTATATTTAGTTTTTAAATATTTTATATGATTATTTTCTTCTTTACTTAGTATTGTATTTTTTATTATAATTGTGTGTTATTTCTAATGTAAGGTTATAAAATAGTGTTTTCTTTTTATTGAATATAAAAAGTATGAAGATTGAGTTTTAAAAAAAGAAAAGCAATCTCTACTGGGCAACATGCGGAACTGCTCATGAGCATCCTGTAGGAATCGTCCAATCAGAGCCCGTGTAGGGAGTCACATGAGCGGACTGAGGTTGGAAGGGGGGGGGAACCAGCAACACCAACATGGCGGCGTCACCGTTCAGTTTCTCAGCGGACAGGTTCTGGACTGAAGAGAAAGAGAAGACTCTGATCTGCTTCTTCTCCAGTGAGTCTCCTCCGGACACGCTCCTCCTGCCTCCGCCGCCATCTTGGCTCTCACGTTTCCTCCGAACCCGCTCAAACTGAGGCAACTGTTGCCCGGGCGGAGCGACGAGGGCTCAGCAATGGCGACGAGCAACTGGAGGCAGATGTTTCCTCTGAACACATCTGACTTTATATCAATTAAATAAAGAGTTGAAATGGTGGAATCTGATGATAACATGATATTAATCTGCAGTTAAAGTTAAACAGCTTTAGTGTTAGTATCATTAGATCAGAAGCTGAGTGATGACACAGTGTTAATCTGTGACTTTGTGGTTCCACCAGTTAAACCTGTGCAGATGTGGTTATAAACCAGTTGATTTCACTCTTATGACCTTGATGACCTTGATGGTTCTCTGGTGTTGAACCAGTTGATGGACTGGGAGGTCATGTGACCCCCTGACACTTTGAGGTGCTTCCTGTTTCCTGCTCAGAGCACAGCTGCCTGTGGAACCACCGCTCCGAGAGCTACAAGAGCCGGAAGCTGCGCTGGAGAACTCTGGAGCAGCTGCGGGTCATCCTGTCCACGCTGCCCCCCCCCAACCCCTTCACAGGTAGGACACACCCCCCCCCATCCACCCACAGGTAGGACACACCCCCCCCATCCACCCACAGGTAGGACACACCCCCACCTGCACTCAGGAGACTCTAATGTCCCTCTATATATGTGTTAATATAAACCATATTGATATTATATATAATTTTATACAATAATATTGTCTTTTGCACACTCTGTCTACATATTCTTACACTCATAGTATATTATATTATCTCTTGTATAGTCAAATACTTATATTTATACCTCTACTAAATATCATATATTATATCATACTCTCTGTATATTGTTTGTATATATAAGTCTATATACACATTTTTATACATGTGTACATGTTATAATTATTATATTACCATTATTATTATTATATATACTGTTGCTGCCATTATTACTATATACTGCTATTATATTGGTATAATTACTATCATATATAAATATATATTATGTTATATTATATACTATATATACTGTACTATTTTTATATACTGTCTAACAATAACATTACCATCATATCATCAGTACTATTACCATCATCTTGCCACTGCACCTTATCTACCTATTTATCTTGTGTTTCTGTTTTTTATTCTTTCTACCTCAATATTTTTTATTTTATTCTATTGTATTTTATTGTATTCAAATATACCGGCTGCTATGACGACTTAATTTCCCTTCGTGGATGAATAAAGTAATCTATCTATCTATCTATCTATCTATCTCTCTATCTATCTATCTATCTATCTATCTATCTATCTATCTATCTATCTATCTATCTATCTATCTATCTATCTATCTATCTATCTATCTATCTATCTATCTATCTATCTATCTATCTATCTATCTATCTATCTTCTCCCCAGTGGAAGACATTAAGAACAAGTTCAAGAACCTCCGCACCACCTTCCGGCGCCAGTACAAGCTGGTGCGGGCGAGCCGGGTGTGCCGGCTGGAGCACGTGTTCGAGCCCCAGTGGAAACACTACGAGCAGCTGATGTTCCTGCAGGGCTGCTGGGAGACGGACGCCGGCGTGGAGGAGGAGCAGCCGCTGCAGACCCCCCCCCAGGAGGAGGCCCAGGTCATCTCCTCCCTCCCCAACACGCCCACCTCCTTCCCCTCCACCTCCTCCAACATGCAGCTCAGATGTCACTGGACCGAAGAGACGGAGCGAGCACTGATCTCCTTCTACTGCGGTAACACACCGACCCAGGCTTCAGGAGGATTCACAGACTGATGCATGAAGACACACAGAGAGCTGACAGCAGTTTGTTGTTGTTGTTGTTGTTGTTGTTGTTGTTGTTGTTGCAGAACACAGTTGTCTGTGGAACAAGAAGTCTGAAAACCACAACAACCGACAGCACCGGCAGAGGCTGCTGGAGACTCTGAGAGCGAAGCTGTCCGACCGCTCGGTGGCTTTCACAGGTAAACATCTGATCCTTCTGCTTGAGCTGTACTGCAGCCGGCCACCAGGGGGATTCAGGATGTTTTGGCTTCACTTTGGGAGCTGTCATGTCGTCCACCTTCCAGTGCTGAGCAGTTAGCATCTCGTGGGTTTAACCCCTTATTGCCTGAATTAATTTCCAATATATAAAAAAAATATTATTTGTGTTTTTGACTGTCATACAAATGCTAAATTAAGTGGAGATTGTTGATAATAATCTACATACCAGTCTCTGGTATGTAGATTTTTATACTGATGCTGCTTTTGCTTGAAATTGAATAATAACTTATGTTTCTGTACAATCATTGCTGTTCCATCATCACAGTATCTCAAATACAGCTTAATATCTCAAAATAACTTTGCTGCACCGTACCAAGGGGCTAGTATGTATTTTCCACTCCGACCACTAGATGGAACCAGAGTACCTCCAATACCTTCATGGTATGTGTAGTATTTGCACCATCAGGCATTAGTGGGATAAAAAGACCGGAATGGAAATTTGCGACATTCGTCTACAAGGGGTTAAAAAGGGGCTGAAACCAGTTTAACGTATTGATTGACTCATGTTGACCTTTGTTGTTGTTTTGCAGTTGAAGATATAAAAAACAAGTTCAAGAACCTCCGGACGGTTTTTAAACGTGAGTTTAAGGCGGTGCACGCCAGCCGGGCGTCTGACAAACCCCTGGTGTCCAAGTGGAAGCACTACCAGCAGCTGCTGTTCCTCGGCGAGTCCTGCGATGAAGACGACGCCACGGACGACCTTCAGGCTCTGGCGCCGCAGGACGACAAGGACGTGGAGCCGGGGAACCGAACGCCCTCCTCCACGCTGAGCAGCGTCTCCTCAGGCTCCGCCCACACCAACAGCATCATGGTCGGTAACGCCTCGGCTCCCACCAGCTCCGCTCAGAGCAACGCCAGGACCGTCAGCGGCGCCGGATCCCAAATCCTCCTCCTGGCGTCTCCAGACAACCTCAAGCTATCAAACCAAACAGCCGCACTTCCAACCTCGCCATCTGCTTCCCCGACCGACACCAAACCCTGCACAAGCTCCTCCCCTCTGAGCTCCTGCGTGTCCGTGCCTGTGGAGTCAGACGGCCGAGCGAGCGCCGACCCGCGCTGCCACTGGAGCGAGGCCAAGGTTCAGCAGCTCATAGCGTTTTACTCCGGTAGGTGGCGTCGCTGCTGAGGTTCGAGAGAATCAGGATGAATCTGTAAAATGTATAAATGTACGTTTACATTCTAACTCTTCTTCCAGAGCGCAGCTGCCTGTGGACCGAGAGCTACAGGAACCGCGTGCTGAGGCAGAGCCAGCTGGAGGCGCTGAGCGGCCTCATGTCGCACAACGAGTCCGCCCCCTTCACAGGTAACCGTCCACCACGGCGTCTCATGAGTGAAGCTGATGGAGTCGTCACCGATCAAACTGTGACCTCAGCAGTTTGCGTGTCTGTATCGGAGTAACGGGTTCTTCTGTTCTTCGTCCTTCAGTGGACGACATCAAGGCAAAGTTCAGGAACCTGAGAACCATCTTCCAGCGAGAACACAAAGCCGTGAGTTCCAACAGGACCTGTGGCTCCGAGGACTTCTACGTCCCCAAGTGGAAACATTACCGGGATCTGATGTTCCTCTGCGACTGCTGCGACGAGGACGAGCGACCCGAGGACGTCCCCCAACCGCAGGAGTCCCGCCCCCTCCACCTGGACAGCCAGGCCACGCCCCCCAGGCTCCTCTACCACGCTGCCAGTCAAACCGCTGCCGAGCTGAACGTCGAAGCCCCGCCCTCACCGACACCCCCAGACTCCCGGCACTCCTCCCCCTCTTCCTCCCCGCCGCCCTCCACGCCCTCCTCTCACACCAGCAGCCGGGGGTCCGGGCGCAAACGAGCGGCGCCCACCACCGGCACCATGCTGGACCTGATGAGGACGCTCTGTCAGAGTCAAGCCGTCTCGCCACACGCCGGCTTCCTGAAGTACGTGGAGGAGTGTCTGAACGAGACGCCGCCGGGCAGAGTGAAGAAACTGAAGAAGCAGATCATCGAGACGCTCCACGGTGCGTCAGAGGAGGCGTAGGGCGGAGTCCCGATCATTTGTCTTATTCTCGTAGCTTTACCCAGAATTCAGCTGGTGTGTTACCAGTGCAGCTGATCCCCACCCCCCCCCTCTTTTAAACACCAGCATGAGGTCAGAAGTGCACCAGGTGGACGTTGTGTGGCGTTAAGTGTCAGATTAAATCCTACAACTTCCTGGTTCTGTTTGTTTATCTGCATCTTCCAGCGTCACATGGTGCAAACACCTCGTGGCGCTGGTCGTGTATTCAGATCGGAACCGGTCGGACCGATGGATCAAAGTTAGCAACAGCAGGTTAAACTTTGAAAAACAGCAACGATACATCCCCCCCCTCCCACATTGAGACAAGTTTATTTATTATGACGACTTAATTTCCCTTCGGGGATGAATAAAGTAATCTATCTATCTATCTCTATCTATCTATCTATCTATCTATCTATCTATCTATCTATCTATCTATCTATCTATCTATCTATCTATCTATCTATCTATCTATCTATCTATCTATCTATCTATCTATCTATCTATCTATCTATCTATCTATCTATATCTATCTATCTATCTATATCTATCTATCTATCTATCTATCTATCTATATCTATATATCTATCTATCTATCTAACAGATAAGATCAAAAGTGGCTTCAGTTTAGCCATGCGCTAACATGCTAACAGTAGGTTAGCATACCATTACTAATTTCTTCCATTGGCACTTTTCATTTCATTATGAAGGATTCAAATGTCGTATTTAAAATGTGACCCACCAGCTGATTAACTTGCTAAAGCTAGCATCTCAATGCTAAAGCTAGCACCTCAATGCTAAAGCTAGCACCTCAATGCTAACAGCAACATGTTAGCATCTCTGTGATGAGGTTTGGAGACATTCTGTTATTATGAGCCAAAGTTTTTATCTTCCGGTAGAAAAGTCACACGTTGTCCTGGTTCACGATGTGTTGACGACCAACTGAAAGTGTCGTGAGGAAATGAAATGAAAGTTTCATTCACGGCCTCGATGCCTCAGAAAAACATTTTTTTTAACTTGAAGTATTGAAGAAAGAGCCGGACTGATATCGATTTTGGATACTTGGGAGTAAAACATTTAGGATACTGATATATGCTTTATATCAAAAATAATTTTCCTAAGATGTAATCGAACCCTTACTACAAGGCAATGTATTTTTCCAAAAAAGGTTATTTTAAACATCGATTTACAAAAGGAAACAAAAATACAACCAAATATATAGAACCGGCCTAATGACATATCGGTCGGGCTCTATAATTATATTTGTAGAAACGTATTTGACGTGTTATGTATATCTTTATTTTTTTAATTGAGCATTTATATGGGGGAAAAAAATACGTTGTTACCAAAGCAGATTTTTGAAATGTGAAGTTTGAAGACTGATACGGATCATGTAGAAATATACTGAAACTAAATGTGTTTCATTAACGGGCAATTCTACGATAAAAGCACTGTAACCTTTAGATATTGTTTCATGAGTCAGAAGATGTTACATTAATATTTTCTTAATAATCGACTTGGAGTTTTTATTCTAGTGACAATCTTATCAGCTGCTGCAGAGCTGTGAAAATATTTAGTTTTTTACATCTTTTTTATCTATGTTTAAAAGTTTCTGTCTCTTTTTCAGTGTTAAAAATATAATTTGTAATAAAACTTTTGGAGCAATAATGATTCTTTCTTATGTTCTATCAGTGATTAAGTGTTTTTTTAAAACGTATTTCTTGAATTGCACCTTTCTCTTCTTTCTGTGCTGTTTGCACATGTGTGTTTAATCTCTGTGCCTTGTCAGATTCAAAGTTACGGTCTTTACAGCAAATGAGTGGATCTCAATCATGACATTTATATGTTTTTACATGTATAATAAAATAAAATGAGCATGCTGAAAATGTAGCCTCTTGGTTTTCTTTCTTTCTAAAACTTTAATATTATGTTCACAGCTTTTGTTATAAGTCAGAAGACTGTTGAAACTTGCTCCAGCTTGTATTTACATCCAGGAAACATATATTGAACAGCTGTGATTCTCTAATGGTCCTCTAGATGGCGCTATGTGATCACACTCTTCCTCAGCACTGACCTTGCAATGGAAATCAGAACTCTGTTCACTGACAAAAACTCAACTTTCATGCTTTTGATGTTTTTTATCGTGTGAGACTGAGATGTCATCACGACTTTTTACAGATCACGTTTCACCAAAGCTGCTGAATTCACCTCTGACCTTTGAAGTTTCACGTCCTGTCGATGGAGATTATTGGACTGTGAGATGTTCAGGGACACAGACGAGAAGACGACAGGACGCTCGTCCATCAGACCAAGCTACAGGTGAAGCCTCCGGACATTTATTAAAACTCTCGTGTGTCACCTGAAGCTGTTTCCTCCAGACACCGACCAGGCTCGTCATAACCCCTGTGACCTTTGACCCCTGAGAGCTGATGCTCTGAACAACACTTCAATCAAACCACATTCCCCAGCTCCAGCACACCAGCTGAACAAACTGGAGTCTCACTTCAGATCCAGTCTGAGGGTTTGATTTCCACCTTAGAATGTTTTTAATTTCCTACTTTATCAAAATGGACGATGTTAAACGTCCACATCTATGATAACTTCCCTGAGCTCCTTCACTTCTACAACCATCAGACTGAGAGACTCTGAGATTCATGAAGCTACAGAAACTTTCACTGGTTCAATCAACAGCATCAAATAAACAAAGAAGTCATTTTTGTAAGTTTGAAGCAAACTAAGACACAGAGGTCAATACAGTTCTGTGAGATACGATACGATACAACAGGATACAATACAATACGATACAATGTGATACGATACAATGTGACAGATATGATACGATACTACAAAGTAAGATTTGATACGTTGTGATAAAATGCAGTAAAGTTAAATACGATACAATGCGATGTAATTAATACAGTACAATAAGGTGGGATACGGATTAATAAAGTACGCTAAGAATCGATATGACGCAGTACTATATGATACAATAAGGTAAGATGAAGTATCATACAATAAAATATGATAAGATACTTTACAGTAACATACGATACACTTTGTCTCCATTCGGTCTTTACTTCATCAGCGACTGGTGTAAACTCTTGTGTTTGTTGAGAACCATGAAATTGTGTGAATGAAACAAACTCTGCTTTGATTGGATTACAACACACACTCACACACACACACACACACACACACACACACACACACACACACACACACACACACTGCATCCTCTTCTTTCTACACATTTTCAACTTTTTTTTCCTTTCTTTTACTTATTAGTTCTGACTTCCTTCAGTTCTACCTTTCTGTCTAACTTTATCTGTCTCTCTCTCTCTCTCTCTCTCTCTCTCTATCTCACTCCCTCTCTCTCTCTCTCTCACTCCCTCTCTCTCTCTCTCTCTCTCTCTCTCTCTCTCTCTTTTCTCCTCGCTCAGTCACTCGCAGTAAATCCTATTGTGATGCTAAACTGATTTTTGTAGAGAGAGCGAGAGGTAGAGGGAGGTAGAGAGACACAGACAGTGTGTGAGACAGAGAGACAGAGAGAGAGAGGGAGAGAGACAGTCAGTGTGTGAGACAGAGAGAGAGGGAGAGAGTCAGGGAGACAGAGATAGAGACAGAGAGACAGAGAGACAGAGAGAGACAGACAGAGAGAGAGACAGTGCATGAGGTAGTTGTGGATTCTTCTTCTTCTTCTTCTTCTCTCTCGGTTGAACTCCTCCGTCTCTCCGTCTGTCCGGTGGCCGGGGACCGGGTGTGTTTCCCGGGCAGTGTCTGGAGCTTTTGGCCGCTGGAGGAATGCACTTTGCGGGCAGCCCGGCTCTCTGCTCGGACACCTCCTCCTGGTTCTCCCCCTGGTTCTCCTCCTGGTTCTCCTCCTGGTTCTCCTGCTGGTTCTCCTCCTCTCACCCACTCACTTCTACTCAATGACCGGAGGAAACAACGTGTCCGTGCGGGAGACAAAGTTTCCATCCGTCCGGTTCCCTGCTCCTCCTCCGCCGCCGGGCTGAGGAGCCAGCAGCCCGGGGGGAGAGCTCCCTGTCCGGGCATGGAGGGCGGCGGGGTCCGGGCGGCGGGCGGAGCTGGAGGAGGAGGCGGCCTCTGGGTGCTGGTGGAGGCCCGGCTCCAGGGTGGAGCTCCGTGGGGCTTCACCCTGCAGGGAGGCCTGGAGCACCGGGAGCCGCTCATCATCTCCAAGGTAAGGAACTACCGGTCATGGCGGGTTATTAACGATTATTGTTCGATTAGTCGAAGCCTCAACACGTGTTTCCTCATAATGTACAGGTTAACTAATGTCAGAGGTCAAACTAGTGATACAACCAGGAAAAGTAAATAGATATTACAATGTACAAAAATAAATTAATTTCAAATATTTATATCATGAACAATATACTTGTACCTCTACTTGTACTTGTACCTGTTAAGAGTCATTTAAAGGGCCACACCAAAGTGTGAACACTTCACTTCCTGTAAGCTTCAGAAAGAGGCTGAGCTATTATCAGATATGTTTAATATTAGATCTAAAAACACTTTATTTACCTGACCTCACTGTAACATTCTATCACACAATTTCAAATATCAATAACATAAAAGTAGCTTCTTCTCTCAACTCAAACTATTTGACTTCCACTAAGATGCAGAAAGATGCTGAGATTTATTCAGATATTTTAGGATTTAAAATCACTGATCATTTTAAGATACCGAGACCGACAGCATCTTTTAAAGGGAATTGTATTATGATGATCTCGTTAGACTGTCCCATTAACACCAGTTTGAACTCATCACTGTCAATCACTGCTTCTCAACTCATCACCTTTGTTCATATAAGATGATGATAGATCAGGAAATACAGGAAACACTGGTCATGGGGATACGTTTAAAACACTGATATGATTATTAAAGTTTTATGGAAATTTAGACAAATTTGTGGAAAGAAAATTAAATAAATGAGCTTGTTGACTAAAGTATACAGAAAGAGAACAAAATGAAGAAAGTATAAAACAGCCTCTCTGCGGGTTTCATGGAACCGGTCCCTGAAGGCCGGACTCAGGATTCAGGTTCACACATGAAACGATATCACTCACAATCACTGGAGTTCAGTTTATAGTCGTCCAACCAGAATTAACATTAATTACCTACAGATGACTTCATCTGCAGGAGACGGTTGTCGTGGTAACCTGTGACATCAACAGACGCTGAGTAATGATTTCACTTCATTTGGCTTCTGGTTGTGAATAATGTGAGTTTTAGCCTCGGAAAAACAAAACAGTGGCTTTTGAATTTTGAAAGATATGATTTGATTCAGACTAAAAACATTGTGAATGATTGTATGAGCTGATGCAGTGAGTGTGATAATCAATAATGTTTTATTGATATTTGATTTGTCATGTTAACTTTACCAGAGAAGCTTCTGTTACAAGGAAAATCACCACTAACGATTTCTCCTCTGTCCTTACAGCCATCGTGACCTCATTTTATTAAAATGCAAATCAGCAGGCCAGTGTGTGTGTGTCTGTGTGTGTGTGTGTGTGTGTGTGTGTGTGTCTCTGTGTGTGTGTGTGTGTGTGTGTGTGTGTGTGTGTGTGTGTGTGTGTGTGTGTGTGTGTGTGTGTGTGTGTTATTCTGGGACTGAGGCCAAACGGCTGTAAAATAGGACAAGAATGTGAATTATGTGTTTTCCTGGGTGCTTTTCGAACACACTCATGCTTTATTTTGTGCTGATGAGTCGGAGCACACTTGTTCGGGTTTGACCCGACAGATTTAGGGAATGTTTGGCGTTGGCCGAGGAAGACGTTTAACATTTTAGTTTCCTCAAAAGGAAACAAGCAGGAGTTGAACAGCCTGGGATGTTTCTCATATGATCGTCTACAGTTGCAAGGATCTTTGAGTAATATTTTCAATAAGTAAAAATTGTGGATCTATGAAGATGAGCTTGTAACAAAAGTTGTGAATATAATATTCTTAACAGAAGAGAATCCAGGGGGTAAATGTTCTTCCTGTATCCTTCATTTAATGTCCTGATGATATGAGCTCCACTGAGTTTTAGTTTTAAGAACAAATGAGCTTCTCCTGAGAATGAGGGATCAAACAAAGGGACCTGACGTCTTCTCTCTGTCTCGGTTGAACCAGTCAAACATGTGATATCAAACATGAACATATTTCAGTCTCAGCTTGTTTATCATCTGTGTTGTTGTGGTGGAGAGTAGGGGTCAGAGGTCACAGTGAAGATTTCTGTTAATCCAGGCAGTTCAGCTCAGGTTAAAGAGTTTTAATGAGTCTTAATCTGAAGGTCTCATGACTGGTATCACACTGTATGTGTGGACAACACTGGTAGTCCTTAAATCACAATGTGAAACCAGGACTAACAGATCAGATGAAACTATGGAACAAACACATGAAGCTTCAGAGTCTCAGGAGAGGAAACGGCCTCGGGATCATTTGGACCTGGTCTGATCCAGAACTCTTTCAGGTCCAACCATGTAAACACAGGAGCTGGAGACTGGAAGTGAGGTGGACCCAGTTCACAGAGATAGACTGAGGACTCTGACCACATGGTGCAGGTCTTAACCACGCACCCTCCAGGACCTGTCTGCCAATTACATCTTTCTGCACTTTTTGTGGACGATACTGGAAATATTCAGCTCAAAATATCGTTGAGATGAAACTGTGGAGAAAGGAAGGAATCACACAGTCCTCATTGATTAGAGGAGGTATGTAGATTCTGTCACGGTATGAGCAGGCGGAGGTGCTCTGTTTGGATATCTCCATCTGCAGGATAATTCATTTCAGCTGCAAGACCAGTAACACACACAAACACACACACACAGTCGCACACACACACACACACTCATTCAGCGAGCCTTATTTGGGTATATTTATTCCTGAATAAGTCAAACCGTTCAGGCGTGTGATTGTTCTGCAGGAACAGTTTATATTTTCCCCCACAGCTCTGAGACCATGTTTCATTTCCTTCATTACACTCAAACCACTGATGTAGACTCACTTAACAAACATCTTCAGCCTCTAACACTGATCTGACATCTGTTCATTATTGTAGTTGTGCCTCTGCCGGCCCTGTACAGAGTAAAGTCCCTCACGGTGTATAAACGATTGTTGAGGTTGTTTGTGAGAGACGGTGGAGCTGCAGCCCGTGGGCCTGCACACTTGAGGCTTTTGTTGAGAAGGAACACATGCTGTAAGTCAGAGGAGGGTCAGACACACCCTGACAGAAATTCTTGGCAGTTGTTATAACATCCCACATGGGCGGGGGTTTAATATTTCAGAACAGCGCTTTAATATTCCACAACAGTTCCCCCGATCACAGGAAAGTTTGTAGAAACAGCCGTTGAACGACGACACTGTTTCCTTGCTGAATTCCACCAGACTGTTCACAGGTTGTGTAACTTGATTATTGAGTTGTTGTTTGACAAGTTTGAGTTTACTGGTCGGATGCATCTTTGTCAGGTTGTGGAACAAACAGATCAAATACAAGTTGGTCTTTGGAGGTTTGGACACGTTGGACAAGGTGACGGAACCTGCTCCTCAGAGGGGACACGTCTCCTCTCTACAACCTAAATGTCCCCCTCTCAGACAAATGACTCACTTCTGGGGAGCTGACACGAAGCAACGCAGCAGCTCGTGTTAATTCTGACTTCACAAAAGAAAACATGTGTTTCAGTTCATCAGTCAAATGTGCAGCGATGCAGTCGGAGCTGGTGACGTCTGTGTGGAGACATTCTGACGACATACTGAGGATTTGATTGAGCTTATCTCACAGAGAACAAGACAATGTGACCCTAAACACACACACACACACACACACACACACACACACACACACACACACACACACACACACACACACAGCGGGTAGAAACCCTGATAACAGCTATCACAGTAAGTGTGATTCAACACGTTTCATCGCAGTGTGTTTCCAGCACATAGACGGATCCAGAACGTGTTGAGTTCAGCTCTCAGCACCAAGAAGAAGCTGCGTCATGATTCGCTGCCTCAGAAAATTTGCTGGAAAGTCACTAACATCTGCGTCGCACATCTTCTCAATAACGTGTGTGTGTGTTTGTGTGTCTGTGTGTGTGCAGGTGGAGGAGGGCGGTAAGGCCGACACTTTGGAGACGCCTCTGCTGGTGGGAGACGAGATTATCGTCATTAATGACATAGAGCTGACTGGATACCGACAGGAGGCCATCACTCTGGTGAAAGGATCGTACAAGACTCTGAAGCTCCTGGTCCGCAGGTACGTGAAGTGTGTGTCTCTGTGTGTGTGTGTGTGTGTCTGTGTGTGTGTGTTTCTGCATAGACGGAAACTAAGACCCCAAACCGACTTAAGATATCAACCAAGAGAATCTGACAGAAACGGCTCCAATTATCATTCTGTTATTGGGCTTGTTTGCTTCTTCAACAAATCACCATCATCTTCACCAGCTCTGCGATTTGAGACATGAGCTCTTTCTCATCTCAAGAAGCAGCCGGAGCTCAGGTCTTTGCCTCTGGTGAGTCGGAGGTGCATGTGGGAGAGTGAAAGAAAATTCCATAAATACGGTTTAAAAACTGGCGTTGACTTTGCGATTGCACAATCCAAAGCTTGGAGGAATCTGTCCCGATCCTCACACATCACATCTGTCCTGCACCTTTAGGAGAATAGTGTCTAACTCTTATTCTCCTTTCTACCCGAACACCACCCGAGGTCAGCTGACAGATAAAGAGCCGGCTAGCAGTGCATTGTAGTGTCTACTAGGGCTGCAACTAACGACTATTCTGATAGTCGATTAGTCAACGATTATTATACTTTTAAATTTAGCTTGAGGTTGTTCAAGGAATGTGATGACTGAAAATAAAGACAATAAAGATCGATACTTCATTAACAAAAATGTCTTTTAATAAACTTTGCTGCATATAAGGGTACTGTTGACACAAAAGCAAAGAAAAATCAAGTTTTTGTCCATTTAAAACCAAGGACAGGCAAAGTGCTAATAAAAAATATTAATTTAAATTTAAGTTTCCCTTTTAACTGTGAACCAAGAACAGGCCAAGTGCTGGTACTAAAAATAAATTAAAAATCAAGTATCCATTTTTCGTGTTAACAAAAAAGGACAGGGAAAATAACATTAATAAAAACATCAACAAACGAAACTACAGTCTTCTTCTGACTAAATCATTTGGATTAAAACAAGAAGTTTGTCAGGCAATAGGATAACTTTTTGCTTTTAAACTCGTTAATAAAAAGTTTAAACCATATTTTTGTAATGGATGCTTGAATCCTGCGCGCAGGTATATACGTGTATATATAACATCTGACAGAGGCGAGTCCGCATCGTCTCCGTTACGAAGTCACACGTGACTCCTCCTCCTCACATGCGCGTGTCCTGCTTCCATGGAGAGCAGGTCCGCTGTGCAGATACTGCAGGTAGTTTTATCGGGCCATGTTAAGGGTGAAGTTCTCCCGAACTTTTTACTTCCTGGTGTGCGACCTCGCGCGGCAGCGGACGCCGACATCGGTCCATGTTTTATCGCTATTGCACATGCGCGACTTTCAGAGATAGGAAGGGAGCGAGATGGCTCACTCCTCAGCTACTTCCATCAGCACCTCCGGTAAAACGCCGCTTAGTTCCGCTGCACGGCACGAGAAACACGCGCTATGACGTCACCAACGAATCATCGACTAGTAAATTCGTCGGCGACTATTTTGGCCATCGTTTTTTGTCGACGACGTCGACTAATCGTTGCACCCCTAGTGTCTACACTCATGTACGTTCATATCTGATTCCGATGCCCCAGACAAAGAGGGACACACTCCGACTCTTTGAAGTATTACACCAGCAGCAATTATAGTCCTTCACGGATGTGCTGCTGGAATGGGTGACACAGGGTGAAGGAGACACTGGGAGATACTGGGAGATACTGGGATTCTGTGGGAGACTTCTTCAGACTTGGAGCAGCTACAGCTCATGTTACCCTGTTAGCTTTCGTATATATTGCTCCACCTTCTGGTCTCCTTGATGCATCTACATTCAAATCTTCAGACATAAGACATCCGCTGCTGCCTGAGTTCTCCTTTCACCAGCTCCCGGGAAACCTCCATCCCAGCAGCTGGTGGGTTGTTGTTGTTGTTGTTTCTCACAGCGAAGGTGGTTTAGAAAACGTAAACCTGCAGGAAATGGACCGGGCGGAGAAAGGGGCCTGAAATATCACCGACAGGTTTAAACCCACAGTCGACTTCCAGTGAGTTGGAACAACCAGAGACTCAGGAGCTCGTCAGCGGCCAGCAGGTTTCGGCCAAGTAGCAGAACCCATGAGTGTGTGTTGGGGACAAATCTCACGCTGAAGACCGGTTAATTGGGGACGCCTCGTCCAGCTGGGGACAAAAGCTGCGTCCCCATTTGGGGAAAAGCTGATTTTTGGGTCAGTGGTTAAGGTCAGTTTAGGGTACGACTCTAGGAAATGAACATAAGTCTCATGTCCCCAAAACTGACCTGTAGCAACGTGGTGTGTGTGTGTGTGTGTGTGTGTCTGTGTGTGTGTGTCTGTGTGTCTGTGTGTGTGTCTGTGTGGACAGAGAGAGAGGGAATATTCAAAATCTCTCCAGTTGATGACTAACCAGGAAGTTTAGCAGCGACGGGAAATCACCTTTTCAATAAATCATTTAGATTTTCTTTGATCCTAGTAAATCATTTATTGATTAGAAGCACAATGATAACACACACACACACACACACACACACACACACACACACACACACACACACCAGACAGGCACAATTCAAGCAGTAGCCCGACAGCCAATCAGAGAACAAGACCTTCTGTAACCATGGTTAGTTTAGTCGAGAACCTCGTGGTCAAGGGTTAGGGTTTGATGGCGAGTGTCTGCATCTAAGACATTTTGGCTTCATAATTGTACAACGGGAGGAAGTGGAGACGTGTCGACCATGTTTGGACACTAAACTATTCCATCAGAGTTAAAGAGAGAACGTGTCACTGAGCATCTCTCCAGTTCTCAGGCTGATGCCAGGTACAAAGCCAGGTATGTGTTTGGGTTTGGGGTGTGACCACGAGCCAAGCGGCTGTTGCTACTGCGGCTTTTATTCGCTGGAAGACGTGTGAGAGGCATGACACAATACAGGACTTTAGACTTCACACACGCACAGACACACACACACAGGGCGACAAGCCAACGTGGCCCCGGTGGGAAGGCGTGGCCAGGAGGCACGGCGTGAGAATCACCAGCAGAAAGACGAGTGATTGTTTTGGTCTGATCTGCTTCCTGTCTGGGACGTGATGGTGACCTGTGAACGATCGGCTGCTCAGGTCTGTTCTTATCGAAGCAGGACAGTAAAGTGCTGACTCGTGCGTTCTGAGCGTGATGAGGTCAGCAGGTCAAACTCTGCAGCTGCACATCGCGATACAGGAAGTCAACATTCTGATTAGCAGCCGTAATATTTTTACCATCCGTGGTAGACTCTCCACGAGCCTGTACGATATCAACTGGGTTTTAAGAAACAGGATGTCGAGGAGAAGCACTACACTACCCACAATCCTATGTTTCAGGTTGTCCGTTTGTCCGTCCCATTTATGAGCGTGATATCTCCAGAACGCCTCGAGGGAACTTCTTCAAATTTGCTTCTAAAGGTCAAAGTGACCTCACGAAACACATATTTAGTCTTTTAGAGAAGAGGAAAAGTCCTGAAAACTACAACAACAAGGTTCACTTCTACTTTTGTTTTGCTCTGAATCGAGTATTGAAGATAGAAGAAGGTCCTAGATGTTCTCGATCTCCTCTCTGAACTCACAGGAGCTGTGTGTTGTACTGCAGGTCGCTCAGTGGGTCTGTGATAAAGGGCCATAAAGCAGATGTGTGTTTTTGTGTTGACCTTTATCTTGTGGGTCACGGCTGCTGATAATAACCCTGCTGATTATCGGCCTTTATTTTCATTATCATCATATCTCTATGTTTTATATTCCGAGGTTTAGTCTGAACTCGGTGACTCCGACTGTTCCTGTCACTTCCTCCGTCACTTCTCCTCTCAGCAGCTGTCAAGCGTCTCTGGGACAATAAAGATTTATTGAACCAACATGATGATCACGGAAGCACAAGGCCAAAGTCTGTGTGTGTGTCTGTCTGTCTGTCTGTCTGTCTGTGTGTGTGTGTGTGTGTGTGTGTGTGTGTGTGTGTGTGTGTGTGTGTGTGTGTGTGTGTGTGTGTGTGTGTGTGTGTGTGTGTGTGTGTGTGTGTGTGTGTGTGTGTGTGTGTGTGTGTGTGTGTGTGTGTGTCTGTGTGTCTGTGTGACTTTGGCAGGTGTTTGAATGCACTGCGTGTGTGAGTTTCTGCAACAGGTGTTAGCTTGTGTGTGTGTGTGTGTGTTTGTGTGTCAGTTGGACAAAAGGTGTGTGATGTCAACACCAAACACACCTGTCACTCAGACCCCGCCTCACTCACCTCACCTGTTTGCTCGTCCACCCACCTCTCTCTCCTCCGTGCCTGCAGCTCTCCCTCTGATTGGTCCGTTCAGGTGAGCTCTGATTGGCTGAGAGCAGAGAGGTAGAGCGACACAGAGAGAACCACAGACACACAAACTGTCAGAGAGAGAGAGAGACACACAACAATGATGTTAGTGTTTTTACAACAGGCTGAAAACAACCCAGGTGGTTTTATGGGGAGCTGCACATCAGATCTGTAAGTGTGTGTGTGTGTGTGTGTGTGTGTGTGTGTGTGTGTGTGTGTGTGTGTGTGTGTGTGTGTGTGTGTGTGTGTGTGTGTGTGTGTGTGTGTGTGTGTGTGTGTGTGTGTGTGTGTGTGTGTGTTGCTTTTGTTGTCACCTGGACACATGCAGTTCTTTCTTTATTGATGCAAATCGACTTGAATTAAAGTTCAGACTCTGAACTCATAGAACCTGAAGAAGAGATGTGTTACTGTTGTGTTACTGTCCACACACACCTGGTCTGAGCAGTAAATCACCAAAACTCAAACCATGTGTAACTAATAATCCACGGCCGGAGCTGAGAGGACGAATAGAAACACCTGTTCCAGACTGAAATATGAAATATATCCAGTTATTATAGTTAATACCGTGTTTCCTGACTCAGTTTAAAAGTGCATCCAAAATTATATTTACTTTAATACACCAGTGAAAATCTGCAGTATTTGTTTTTCTGCAGAAGTAACTGGACTTCTCCATGTATTTTCTGTTTCTCCGTGCTCATGTGAGGCCCCTCGGTGTCGGACCCTCAGTGTCGGACCCCCGGGGGCCTCGGTGATGACATCAGAACACATGTGACCCGGCTCTGGCCCGGTCGGGCTGTCGGATCAGGACAGCTGTGGTTTCAGGGGGAAGTTTAACTTTTTAATGGGAAACAACAGATGGCTGCAGACTCACCACAGTCTTGTTGTCACGGTGAGGTTGCCGGGAGACGAGTGGAGACAAGAGCACGGAGCAGGCGGATGGATACACTGTGGTTTGCTGAGAAATAGATCCTGTAAATGCCCCTGAAAGCTCAAATGATCACAAACTGTGAGGTTATGGTTTTAATTTAGTGGAACTTTACATGTTTGAGCTTTGGACAGAATCAGGCTAACAGTTTCCCTTTGTTTCCAGTCATTTTGCTAAGCTAACATAGCCCCGTCCCAACCACAGGTCTGTGGTGTTGGTGTTGATCACCTCGTCTCACACAATACAACAGGAAACAACTATCGATTGTGTGTGTGTGTGAGTGTGTCTGTAATTAAAAGGATATCCTTGTGAGGACATTTTGGCCAGTCCTCACTTTCTGACTTGTTCCAACAGACTGTTTGAGGGTTAAGACTTGGTTTGGGTTCGGGTTCAGGTTAGGCATTTAGTCTGGATGGTTAGGGGGTTAGGGTTCAGTGCTGTTTGTGTGTGTGTTTGTGTGTGTGTGTGTGTTGATGATGCTTTTTTTGAGCCGTGGTTAAATTGATACCTGACACTTGTTTCTCACCTGTGCTCCTAGTGTGAGTGTGTGTGTGTATAATTTCAGAGGAAGGTATTATGCACATGTGAAATAAGACGTGTGAGTACGTTTTGCGTGTTGTGTTGTGTATTAATCCTTCTTACGTTGCACCTTGCAGCTGGTTGTGTTGTCATCTAATTCCCAGTAATTTGCAGGTTTCCCTGCTGTTGGGTTTCACATGCAGACGTTCACCAGGCCCCTGCTGGTCAGAAGGCAGCGTTACTCTCATCTACCGATGAGGTCGTTTCCAACAGCAGAGCTAAAGAAACAGTTGAAAGGTCATAGGGTGAATGAATTCATTGTAATTTCGTTTACTTCCATATTTATTGTGCAATCCAGCGTCAGAGGGTACAACCCGAATAAATGATTCCTTCTGTTTCTTAATCTGATTCCAGTGATGAACCGCTATTTGTTGTTTTTGGTGTTATTTTATCGTTTTTACTTTGGATCGTTCACCAGTTATTTTTCAGATAAAAGCCAGAGTGTATGAAACCCAAACATCTGTAACATCTGTTCCACATGAAAACAAACCCCGGAACCCAGCAGCTGTGGTGTGTGGACTCTGCTGGAGCTCTGTTATGAATCTAAGAGCCGGGGACAGACGGGATGTGGAGGATTTACAGAGTCAGTGTGGTCAGTTTGTATTCTGCAGAGCAGGTCTGTCCTCATGTCCTCATGTGCTCATGTCCTCATGTCCTCAGTATGTGTCATCTCCGTATTTGCACATACTTTGTCTGACAAAATGCAAAACTGACCCCAGAACAACATCACAGGACTCTCCTCATGCTGTTCTAATGTTCCGATGAAGATTTGACTAAATCCACAGAGATCGGCCAGGACACAGGTTTAACTTTCAGACTTCTGAGACTTTTTGTTTCTCTTGTCCTTTCTGAACATCGTCTGCTGAGCCTGTGGTGAAGCCGGATGCAGCTTTTCTTTCTAAAACTGATCAAATGTATAAATATTAAGTCGCCTGCAGGGAGGTTGTGAGTTAAAGAGCAGGAGTTGTGTGTTTTCCTGTGGGTCAGTGTGTGTGTGGAGGTCACGCAGCGTGTCCCAGTGTGTGTCCCAGTGTGTGTCTGTGTGTGTTAGGTATAAAAACAGTCATCTGAGAGATAGCAGGAATATTTGTTGGAGCTGTTGTCAAGGTGCTGTGACCTTTGACCTCTGACTTCTTTAGATTCATTAGTGAGGCTGTTGATCTGAGGACTGAAGCTTTTAATTATTATGTTTTCATGTCAATGTGTCGTTTGAGGTGAGTTTCACAGTAGAAAGACAAAGGTTTTGTGTTTCCTGTGGAACTTTGACAGAGATGCAGTGACTTTAACGTTTATATTTCTCATCAAATTAGTTTTATGTCATGTCAAGTTTGTTTTTTATCCATTCAGGTTTTTATAATAAACATTTTTTAAAGTGGTTTGAACCTGGTCACGTGCTCGGTGACGAACGAGGTCCGAGAGGAATTTGAACACTTTGTCTTCACGCAAGTTTTGATCACTGTTGTGTAGGTGCCCCCATCTGCCCCCCCCCCCCCGCCCCTCCCTCCATCCCTCCCTCCCTCCCTCCGCCCCCCCCTCCCTCCCTCTCTCTCTCTTTGTCTTCCTCCATTCATCTCCAGTGTTTTTGTGCCCTTTTGTTGTTGGTTGACGTAATCGAGCCGAATGAATGTTTGAGTTTCTCTGCTCAGAAAAAGAAGAGGAAGAAGTCATTACAGGGACAGACCGCCACGATACTGTTACCCAGGCAACTGCTCGCTGTGTGTGTGTCTGTGTGTGTGTGTGTGTGTGTGTGTGTTTAAGACTTTGTGTAGGAGATCCGTTCACACTGTGACTTTTTAAAGACTCATCTGGAAACTCTTTTCATTAGAAGACAATGTTTGTATTGGAAAGATTGTGTATGAAGAGCATGTTGGAAATTCCTCCTTCGAGATCTGTACTTGGTAAATACGGGATCGTAGATGTGTTGAGTTGTGTATTTGATCAGGAAATTAGTTGAGCAATGACAACAACTTTTTCCCTTTGATTTTATGCCAATATTACACAGCGCAGAGATCCCAGTAGATGAGAGATGAGTGAGGAGTGACCCCAACCGGATGGACACCTAATATGTTGTGTTTATAGTTGTAGCCTGCGGGGGGGCTGCAGTGAGTTTATTTATTTTATTATTTTTTTAACTTATTCTGTTGTGTATATTTCTGTAGGTGGACTGTTACAGTTGTGTTAGCTGATATGAAAAAACCTCTTTAAGACCAAAATCAACAGCTTTCTGTCTGATGATTGTTCCATTGACATTTCAGACACAAGCCAGATGTGAGTGGATGTTTATGAGTTTTCTTGACCAGCGGAAAAGAGGTTTAGAAAGTTCTGGGATCGAATGAGCTGGAGTTGAGTCGGTGAATCCCATCCCAGAAGTTTCAGTTTCACAACACGTGTGTATTCGACAAACCACAGAGCATCAGTCAGCATTCAAATCATTGAACTGCAACCAATACGTCTCAGAACTCTTTAACACTGAGGGACAGTAGAGAGGGCGTGGTCAGCTGCTGGGTCCTGATGTCATTATGATGTCACACACAAGGATGACAGTGCACATTTCTCCCTGTAGGTTAATCCTCCTGGCTGATGAACTGGACCAACCAGGTCACACATCACTATCTCCACATGTTGTCTACAGGCACTGGGACTGAAGGTCCATTCTTGATTTTGAAAACAGCAGCTTTTCAAAATAAAGCTCAACACAGAATCCAACTTCACCTGCTGGAATAGAAGCGACTCTGACCACAGCATCACACGGCTGCCCAGAACTCCACATGGTGTCAGTGAGGTGGAGGAGGGTGAGGAAGAGGATGGTGAGGAAGAGGAGGGTGAGGAAGAGGAGGCAGATGTGGGTGATGATGTGTTCAGGTGCAGTGTGAGGGTCAGTTAAAGGTTTGAAGGTGTTTTTATTTGGACTCTCAGATCCGAGTAAAGCTTGAACTCAGTTAACTCCTCAGGGCTCGGTGAAAGGTCAATCAGGAGTGTGTGTGTGTGTGTGTGTGTGTGTGTGTGTGTGTGTGTGTGTGTGTGTGTGTGTGTGTGTGTGACCGACTGGAAACAGGAAGGAACCATTATCATGTATCGGACAGGAAGTGGCTGCAGTGACAGTGCAGCCTCAACCAAACCTCTCCCAGGGCCTGAACCCGTCTTCGTCCTGCTCGTCATCTCGTTCCTGTCTCACACATCGACTGAGTGTAGACAGGTGTTGTGATGAGAGGCGGAGTTACGTGTCCCTCTTGTTCTGGTGATTCCCGGCCCTTGTGGCTGCCGCACATTCCTCAGACTCGCTCGACAGGTTTCACTTTAATGGGCCTTTATGTGTTTATCTCTGTGTGTGGTTGTGTTTTGATGTCTCCTGTCGTCTCTTCTGAATACACCACAGTGGAATGTCCTCGGTGAATAATATAAGTGTGGGTGTGTTTCTGTGAGTGTGTGCTTTTATAAGTTGTGTATTGTGTTCTTTATTCATCTGTGTGTTTGTAGATTTAAATCTCGGGCGGAGGCAGGAAACAGGTCTGACTTCAAACAGACACTGAAACTTTATTAGATGACAGAGGTATCATTTTACAAGAAACTATAAAAACTGATATTGAAAGTTTCTTTGTAAATGTAATGAAAAGGTTTAGCTGATTATGGGAGAATTATGTGACTCCAGTGAAGGGACTGGTTGATATTTGGCGTCTAAACTGTGACCTCATCATTTTCCAAGCTGAAAATAGTCAAGTACATTAAAAGTGTGTCTGACATTGAACTGCAGCTTCCTGAGCGCCCTCTGGAGGCCACTGGGATGAACAGAATTAATAAATGATGATGTGATTGTAATGAGATCAGGTCGGTCCGGTTTCAACCGGTCGGACCTATTGTTTATTTTGGCAGTCTGTATATAGAATATATAAAGGCGGACGACATGTCAGCTCCTGAAAGAGGACTCGTATTGATCGCCCCCTGGTGGCTGGCTGCAGTACAGCTCATAAACCCCTCCTCCTCCATGTTAGCAAATGGGACATGGGCCAAACTAAAAAGTCATCCTCTGTCCATCACATTGACATTTGTATTTTGTGTCTTTCTCCTCAGGGAGTTTGATCGAGGATTCATCAGAGAGCCTTCACCTCCTTCGCTTCCTGCTCTTCATCCTCCTTCTCCTCCTTCTCCTCCTTCTCCTCCTTCTCCTCCTTCTCCTCCATCACCACAACAACAACAAACACCAGCGTCGTCTCACCACAGCCGACCTTGTTCAGCAGGAGGAGTCCAACTACGCATTAAGAACAGGTAACAGCGGCTCTCCACTGAAGCAGAAACCACAGCTGCTCTGTTGTGTATTAAAGTCGAGATCATGAAGCAGGATGGTCGAACCCTGGGTCTTCCATCCTGGGACAGTAAGAAAGGTACGAGAAGGGTCAAAGGTCAAAGACGGGTTGATCCCCTTTCTGAGGTTTGTTTGTAGCCACACTGTCACTGCGGTGACTTCCTGTTTCGGGATGGTCACACACACACACACACACACACACAAACAGGAAGTGATGTCAAATCACTGACAGGTCTTTAGGATGTTAGGATGTCCTTCCTGTGCTTCCTCTGTGTGTGTGTGTTTGTGTCGTCAGAGGATTGATTACAGTGTTGTGTGTTGGGGTCAATCTCAGGTCAACAGGAAAACCAAGTTTCAGAAAAAAATCAAACTCTGTAACAAACACACACACACACACACACACACACAGTATTTGAAGGAGTTGATCTCCATATTAGGTTGAAACTGGCAGAGTATTTATAGACTGTTTGTCTGAGCGGCCTGAGTTTATACTGTGTGTGTGTGTGTGTGTGTGTGTGTGTGTGTGTGTGTGTGTGTGTGTGTGTGTGTGTGTGTGTGTGTGTGTGTGTGTGTGTGTATTGAGTTGGGACCACCAAACCTAGTTCCTGAGTTTTGAGATGTGAACTGAGGTCGTGACCTTTAGGGTCTGATGATCCTGCACCGTCACACGCTCTGTATCAGATTAACTGCAGGAGCAGGTTTTGAATTATGGAAATCTTCAGTGTCCCAACAAGTATAGACCAACAAGCGTGTGTGTGGGTGTAATGACCACCTCAGCCTCTGGGGGGAACTATCGTTGTGGGTTTTTCTAGCGTCCTGTTGTCGTTATCAAAGCTGCAGCTTCGACTTTTCTCTTTGCTCCAGGATGTAAACTGAGCTTTTATTGTGAAAGGCTGTCCGAACAGTCCCAGCCTCTTCCTGCTGAGACCGAACCCCCCCCCCCCCCCCCCCGATGGTCCCATGGAGTCAGATAAACAGACTAAATGACTCCATTCTCCCACAATCCCCCGGGCCAATGGTTATCAGATCCCAGTGAGGAGAGGGGGGGCTGGAAGGGGGGGGGGGGGGGTGCCCCATGAGGCTGGGTGTTAATCTAAAGAGGACAGAGTGACTTCCTCTCTCCTTCTCTTCTTCTCTTCTTCTCCTTCATTCACTTTTGTCCTGTTTCTTTCCCTGCTCCTCACCCCCCCCCCATCCTCCTCCTCCTCCTCATGATCTTTTTCTTTTCTGGTCTGTTCCTCTTCTTATCTTCTTTCCTTTCCGTTCTACTCTGCTCCATTCCTTTCATTTATTTCCTTTCCTATGAATCACCACATTTTTCTTAAATGACATCACATAATTGCACAAAACAAACACACACAAACACAAACACACACACACACACACACTAGTGTAAGTTTGTTACCAGACTTGTCAATCAGTTTGTAGCCGTGTCCAATCCTGACGGGCGGCGCCTGAAGCATCCCTGATGTTGCCATGGTTACCTGCAGTTTGAGTTCTAACTTTGAACGGTAGTCGGCCCGACAGCCAATCAGAGAGCAGTATTGTCTGTGGCCGTGGCTGTTGATGCAGTCGAGTGTGTGTTGTGTGTATTTTGGTCCTTGGTGAGGACGGAGGGACCATAGATATATATAAAGGCTAGATGTCTCGTCTGCGTTGCCGACCAAAGGAGACGAACGTCCCCACATGGCGGCCATCTTGCTACAGGCAGCTCGCTCACCCATAACATTGTGTTGGTAGTGGTAAACAACCATCACTTGGTCAATTTTCAACCGATTTTTAAACGGTTTGGTTTGTTTTAAACGTCAGAGATGTAGATATGACACTGCATACTTATGAATAATTATGTTATTTTCTAAAAAAAATCAATAATTTATGCAGTGTCATAACAACATCTCTGACGTTTATAACAAACCAGACCGTTTAAAAATCGGTTGAAAATTGAGCAAGTTATGGTTACTTTAAAAGTAAGTACCACTACAACACAATGTTATGGGTGAGCGAGCTCACTCTAGCAAGATGGCCGCCATGTGCGGACGTCCAGCTCCTTCGAACGAGACATCTAGTCTTTATATATATCTATGGGAGGGACCATGAGAAGGTTTGACTGTTGCTGGAGATACTTGATTGGTTCCAGGGCCAATGATGATGAGGTTCTTCCTGTTATTGACTGATCGGGTTTTAATGAGGCGACACTAGAACCTGTGGAGGTTTCAAGGGTTTCTAGAGATCCTTGAAAAGGTTCCAGGTCCAATGAGGAGGTTCCTCGGGTCCTTGATTGTCTCCAGCGGTTCCAAGAAGGAACCTCAACACCGGGGGTCCTGAGAAAAGTGGACATAGAGTGTAGAATCATTGTTCTACTTACCTGTAATTCAACAGAATTAGGTTAAATAATTCAATGATAGTGACTAGGGTTGCAAAATTTTCATAGGAATTAACGGGTATTAACGGGAATTAACAGGAATATACGGGAATTAACGGGAATTAACAGGAATTAACAGGAATTAACGGGAATTAACGGGAATATACTGGAAATGTTGTGGGTAATTTATACTAACTGTATTTACCTTGTCATATACAGACATAAATATAAACATTTTGTTGTGTCATAGGCTGATTTGAGCCCTGAGGAAACTTTGGGCACTTGACTATATGCTTCTGCATCGTTGTGTCATTCTTAACATAGGTCTTTGCACAGTATTTGCAAATGTACACAGCCTTTCCTTCTACATTGGATGAGGTGAAATGTCTCCACACATGAGAGAGTGCACGTGGCATTGTTCTGTAGAATAAGATGAGAAAAAAGTTTGTAAAAAAACACTAATGCAATGCCAGAGATATAAATAGTTAGACAAACAATTGGAATCGTCTGTAAACATATTTTATAATTGATGGATAAATGAATGGAAATAGTCTAGATGAACAGATGAACAATCCTCAATCAGCATGCTAATATATTTTCCCAGTAATATCATGGAAACTTACCTGACTAGTCCTTCACTCTACAGCAGGCCTCAATAGCCCTGCTGAAGAGTGAAGCATGCTGGGAGTTATCTGTGCATGTGATGGAAGAATGACCAGTGGAGGGTTGAAACTCAACGTTCCATACATCTTTAAAATAGAGTTTTGAATGATGGTTTTATTGCTCAGTGTTTAATTTGCATAGTTTTTTTTTTTTTTTTTTAATTCCCAAAATTCCCGAGCTTAATATTCCGGTGGAAAGTTACACACACACACACACACACACACACAAATTATGATGGCAGTATATATAAACTGGAGGCCTGATATTTAGCTGCATCAGGGAGGTCTTGTGATTTTCCCTGAGACTCATTCATGTAACTGGATGGAAATATTCAGACACCTTCACAGTCTGATATCTGTGAGTGTGGTTGGTTGTCTGTTGTCCTCGGGGGGGTGGGGGGGGGGGACTTGTGTTTGGACTTCAGTCTGACGGTGATAATCTGAGACTCAGTAATAGTGAGTTCCTTGTTCTCTGCGGAGCCGCATGCTGCATCATGAGACGTCCCCCCCCCCCCCCCCCCACGGCCACAAAATCCATTTCTGTCGCAGTCAGCTCAATAATCCACTGTCTTCTACACCTCCTTCTCTCTGTTTATCTTCTCACTCCTCCACCCTCCTCCTCTTCTTCACTCCTCTGCCGCTCCGCCCTTCCTCTCTCACCTTTGCACTTGTAGTTGCTTCTTCTTCACCTCCTCCTCCTCCTCCGGTCGTTCCTGATTTTATTTTGATCTCACACCAGGAATGATAGAACAGCAGCGTTCTCATGCTCCAGCCTTTTTTCAGCCCTCCCTTTCCTTTATCTCTCTCTCCCTGTTTCCTCTCTTTCTATCAGTCTTGCAGTTTCTTCATTCCTCTGAATCTTCACCCTAACTGCTCTTATCTGTCCATCCTCCCTCCCTCTCTTTCTGCTCATTCCCTCCCTCCCTCTCTCTCTCTCTCTCTCTCTCCTCAGACGCTCAGTGTCTCTCGCTCACACACATCTACCGCCACCGTCCAGACCGAGCCGGGCCGGGGATGTTTACCAGTTGCTTTTATCGTACGCCGGCCTAATGACACTTAATTGCTACATTTGCCTAACGAGCTCGGGGCCGGGCGCCAACGCAGCGCGACTCGGCTTCACGTGCCAGAACTGGAAGTGGAGCAAAGAGACGGGATCAGGAGAGGAGAGTCGTAGGAAGTGAAGGAACGGATCATTTTCTAAGGAGACACAGAGACTAATTAGATTCAGGTCGAGGGTCTGGATTTACTCTAAGTTCAGGTTCAAGCTCAAAAAAGGAAATAAGACGAGGAAAGTTGAAGAATATTGGGCAGAAGCCACTTCCACTTTCTAAGAGACGAATAGAAAGAAACTAGAATAAAGAATCTTTAGAGTGGAGCCATGGAGCTGCTGGAGGTCTTCTACCGCAGGAAGCTCCGCAGGAAGCAGAAGAAAGCGGAGTTGGGCCGCTCAGACGGGGCGTTGTGTCGGACGCCATCGGACGCCAACGTCAACGGCCTGGCCACTGGTCTCATCTCCAAGGTCCTCAGGTTCACCGCCAGGTAAAACAGGTCACATGATCCAGTGAGGAGCTCTGAACAGGTCACCACAGAAGAGAAGGGTTGATTGTTAGAAGTGTGCGTTTAAACAGAAAACAAAGTTTTATATATTCTTAAGTTTTAATATTTCTTCTTAGCAAAGAAAACGATCTTGGGTTAGGGTTGGGTTGATCGAACTGAGTGTGATGAACATTGTTTCACTTTAGTGCCAATTTTGGGTGAATACTGAAAATGATTGTTCTACACTTGTGTGTTTGTGTGTCAGTGGAGATTTGTGTATTCAGGAGTTTCAACTGAATTTGTAAAGTCCATATATTCGACACAGCATTTATGAGCTGTTTATGACACGTTTGACTTGGACACTTGATTCTGAGACTTTGCGTCTTTTTGGACGTTACATACGTGACTATGTTGAATTGTGCTTGACCTTTGCACCCCTCAGATCACCATGGCAACTGAAATTAAGCCTCTCATAGAAATGATGGTTCTCACACAGACTTTCTGTGGCTTGCAGAGAAAGATGTGGGTATTATCGTTATGTATTGAACCTTTGTTATGTTGCCTTTTGATATGGTTTTATTGCACCTTCTTCATTTCTAATTCAACTACATTTTAAATCGTATCCTCGTTAGTGAACCAGGTTTCAAACACAAACCAAATCCAACCACAACGAGACGACACCAGTTCCCACAGACATAATGCAGAGGGTGAATATCGGCGGTGATAACGTGTTGAGGTGTTCCAGTCACGTCCGGTCATTACCCAGAATCCTCCAGTCTCCTCTTTACTCAGATAAAATCTCTTCCTGTTGATCTGCGAGGAAAAGAACGGAGCGCAGGAACGTGTGGAATGTGACGAGGACGAGGAACGATGGTTGTAACGGTCGAGCTCTTCAACATCTGTTATCACGGAACTGGTGATGTCACAGAGATCATCACGACCAACTGAAAACAGAGACACTTTAGAAACGCAGCAAATATTAATTCATTGTTGTTTTTTTCTGTTTACTGCACTTTGTATAAAAGCAAACAGCTGCCATCTTCTCTTGAGTTGGAGACCTTATACCTCAAGCGGCCACCAGGGGGACGATTTCTACACTTCACTTTCAGGAGCTATGATGTCGTCCGTGTTTATTTTTGTCTAAGTTGTGAATGAGAATCTGAATTCACACACCAACTGTCTCTTTGTGTTGTGACCTCACAGACGCACTGACCCGGCGTCTCGGCCTCACTCGTGGCATTCGACAAAGCTCGCGGACGCTCAGCGAGAGTCCGAACGAGACCAGATGGACACGATGAGCAGCGTCTGGCACCAAAGCTATCACACCAGGTCAGCGCTCAAAAACTTAGTAACCAACCAGTCTTCCTCTTCTGTTGTTGTGGTTTGTGTGTTTCTACCGATGTCAGAGATAGAGTATTAAAAGGAAGTTTCTGAAAATGTATTTTGAAGCTTAAACCCTTAAATCTAAACCCATAACCTCATCATAACCCTTATCTTAAACCTAACCAAACCTCAACTTTAAAACATGTCGTCACCTTAAAGTTGAATGTTTTTTGTCCAAATAATGTGACGTTGGAAATAGGTCAAGACATTTGTGCTGCTCTGCTTTATTAGAACTGAAATAAACGACGTGTGGTCCGAAAGTCAGAGTCTGAAGTCGTAGCTGCAGAGAAAGTTACTGACACAAAGAAAAGAGGGAAACACAAACAGGGACTGTCCTCTTCTCCTGAGCAGAGCGGCATTGTGTTTGGTTGAAGGCCTTGGTGGGTCAAACTGTGACGCACACACAGACACACACACACACACACACACACACGTTCCAGTCGTTTGTTCAGAGGGAGGTAACAGCAGATTCAGCAGCAAATCAACAGCTTTACAGCCGGGACACAAAAAGCTTCTTTCAGACGTTCAGGTCACAATGAATCAGGTCTTGTTCAACCTGCTGGAAATAATCAGTTAATTATCATCTTTTATGCACAAAAATCAGCTTAAGAAACTTCGAACAACAGCGGGTTAAAGGTTTTTAATGTTTCTCATGTGAAATAATTCAGTATGAATATTTTTTATGTGATAAAACGCTTTATATTTAGTATTTACTCCGAAACAAATAGGGGGCAGCATTTAACTAGAAGGTCGGGGTGTCCACCTGCCATGCTCACAACCAAGGGAATGCACTGTTTGCATGTGCCATGGTCGGACTGGTCTTCACGCACAAGGCCTGGTGGACTGTTAAAAGATCCATAAAGTTTTTACCAGCCCTGTCAGTCAGAGCAACCTACACGTCCACCGCCACCAAATCAGGTGGTGTTTTGAATGTGATGGATTCAGACTGGAGACGATTGCGATGTTGTGGCTGGTGACCTTACTGTCACCTCTTGTGGCAGAAAGGGGTATTACAGGAGAAGACGGTTAGCATTAGCATCTCTGCAACACAGAAAAAATGACTTCAAGTTATTCACATTCTGTTATTTGATTGTTTTGCATTTTAAAAATATATATATATTAACTTTCTAGGCTGAAAACACAAGTGACTGAGTTTAGTGAAGAGATGATTTCTTCAATTACTAAATATTAGATTTCCTCGTCTGTGTCTCCGTGTCTGTTCAGTGCCTCGACCACCAACCTGTCCACTGGCTTTGACTCTGGCAGCAGCTACCTGAGGAAGAGTCCGGACCAGTACAGCTCCCGAGGCAGCATGGAGAGCCTGGACCCCCCCCAGTCCTCCCAGCTTCACTCTGGAGCTCAGCACCACCACCCACTCGGACACCACGCCCACGGTGGACCTCACCCCGCCTACTCCTCCTGCCACCAGCTGTCCTCGGCCAGGTTCATAACAACAAACAAACAAACAAACACACTTCAGCAGACACCGACTGAAAGTTTGAAACGTACAGAAGTCTGATGATCTCTAATTGAATCTCTTCAGGTCCTCAAACAGCATCGACCACCTCCACAGTAAACGAGACTCCGCCTACTCCTCCTTCTCCACCAGTTCCAGCATCCCGGAGTACCTAGCCTCCACCCCCTCCTTCAGCCCAGAGCGCTCCTACTCTCTAGAGACCGTCCCTCAGAGAGGAGGTGGTGAGATGCAGCAGGCGGACATACATTACATCGGGTCAGATTACGACGCCCATCAGGGTCTTTCTCCGGAGGAGGAGCTAAGTTCCAACTCTGCAGCGATGCTACGCAGCAGCGAATCCAGAGGGACGAGGTCGGGAATGAACCGAGATCTGCAAGGTGACCTTTCTGTTTCAGGAGTTTTCAGGTAGTGTTATCCTGATATGATGATCACCTCTGATCTTTGTGCTATCGCTTCCAGGATCAATGGTGGGTGTCTGCTATCGCGGCAGCAGCAGCGGCAGCAGCAGCAGCAGTAGCGGCAGCAGCAGTGGTGGCGTGCCAGCTTCTAACCGACACAGCGTGGGTCCGATCTGGAGCCCGGCAGCCAGCGGTAACTCCTACGAGAGCCTGAAGGGGGCGCCAGCTCCACCGCGGCGCAGTGACAGCTACGCAGCCATCAGGAACCACGACAGACCAAACTCCTGGTCCAGCTTGGAGAACGCCCGGTCGCTGCGGTGAGTAGATCCGTCCAACCAGTGATGATGATGTTGAAGAGAATTTGTTAAAATCAAAAGCACAAAGTCTGACTCACGTGGTTTTATACGCACACCTCATTATTCTTAAAGGCTCAGAAATGATTTAGGAAAAGAAATGACAGTTATGTTTTTTTATCTAATGTTCTCAGGTCTCTGCACAAAGGTTCCTGGCATCACTCCAGTGGCCCCGTGGCCTCCGGTGCAGGTAAAGTTAAATTCTATCTCCAATGTTCTGGTTTTGTCTTTTTAATGCTGTAGATATTAAAAAGTGATCCTCTATCCAGTGAGCAGCTGGTGCGAGCGGCAGTATTTTGTCTGACAGACTTCCCTGCTGTGTTTCCAGCTAAAGGCTCGTATGGCATGGAGGGTCAGCTCCACACAGTGATAGAGAAGAGTCCAGAGAGCAGCCCCACCACCAAGCCCCGGCAGGGTGGGGGGTTTCCCCAGCCACCCTCGCCCCCGGAGTCCTCCTCTGGATCTGAAGGCCCCGGCCCCCAGTCGGCCCGACTCATGCTTCCCACTGGGATGTACCACGTCCCCCAGCCTGAGACCCACTATGCACAGATGCCCAGTTCCAGCCCTGGACCAGGCTCCTCTGGAATCGGAGGGAGGGATGAAGGAGTGACCGAGCGGCAAAGGGATAGAAAGATATCAACTACAGAAAATGGACACCAAAATAACATTTCCTCTTCTTCAGCACAGCCACACTCCTCGTATCCACGACCTCCCTCTTCACAGCTCAGGACTGAAGCACCAGAGGCCGACAGGTGAGGATCTGTCTTCTTTTGTGTTGATATTTCAATATTTCAATCACAAACTCCCGTGACTTCTACATCTCTAAAAGTTGTGATGCTTACTCAGTGTTTTACTTTTATCAGGCCTCAACTGGAAGAGTCAACCTATGTGAACTACAGTGCCCTCATGAAAGGTCCTGGAGGGCGACCAGAGGGTCAAACTGGGAACCAGAGGCCCCCAAACCACCAGGAACCTCCCAATCAGAGCTGCCATGGGTCCTATACTCATAAAGGCCAGGGACCCCACAGCCACATGTTCCAGGAACAGAACCAAGGTTTCCATATTCCCCAAATCCAGTCCACCCCTGGACCCAGGTCCTCGTCCTCACAGGAGTGGATGGACCCCTACACGTCTGTCCAGTCCAGGGGAGACCAGAGCAGGTACGGAGGGATGATCAGTCGGTGCACCTTTCAGGATTCCTTTACCTATGAGGCATTCTATGTGATCTGGGCCGTGAATTCATGGTGTATTAAAGTTGGTGAAAATCAGCGATGCCTCTTTTCATCCTCATCTCTTACTTCTCATCCCTTTTCCTTTCTCCTTCCCTCCATTCAGATCCCTGGACCAGATCAGCATTCACTCAGACTCGGAGGCGTTCTCCAGGCCTCCACAGGGACAGGTACCACCCCCCCACTCACCTGTTCACGCTCAGCCTCAGGTTCCACCAACTTCTGCCTCCCAGACTTCTTCCCACCATCTCAGTGACTCAGCAGCTTTGCAATACCAACAGTGGGACGACAGAGAGCAGGATAAAGACAGAGAACACCCACTGACGCGCCTGGAGATGGCCCTCGCCGAGTTCCAGCGGTGCACCAGCTCTGACAGCGTTGTCTCTGCCAGTAGCCATGGCAGCGCTAGCTTTGAAGATGGCGGCCATGGGCCAACCCGTAGCCTCTCTGTCTTAGAGAAAGTCAGTCGCTTTGAGCGCCGGGAGCGTGCCGGGAAGCAACGCAGCCACAGCACCAGCAAAGCCACCCATCAACGGGTAACTCCAGCCAAATAGAAAAATACTTTTTAAAGCCCATTTGATTATAAAAAGTGCAGATCTGCGTCTTCTTGTTGCTGTGACACTGATTCACTGTTTCCTGTTTTCTGAATCAGTTGTCTGATAGAGGCGGCTCCCCCTGCAGAGCAGATGACCTGAGGAACATGTTGGAGAGAAGCACTAACGGGACCAAAGCCCTCAGAACCCTGAGCTACAGGGGAACCAGCAGCGACCTCTTGAAATACAGGTAGAACGGAAGCTGGAACTAATGGAGATAAAATGTCTTTTTACTGCATCAGATCTATATAATCCCAATATTAACTGTATTTATAACAATAACACGTTTCTCTGTGGTGCCCAGCACCACAGCAGATCCCAGTTCAGCTCTGCAGAGGAGTCGCAGCACCTTCCAGCTGGAGGAACCCAGGGAGATGGACAGCAACAAGGACTTCACAAGGAGACAGGACTTCCAGGAGGTGCTGGGCACCCTGCAGGACACATCCTCAAACAGGTCAGAGTGCTTTACTGGTCCAACAAGTCATTGTCTCTCAGCGGGTCAGCTCCTGCAAGTGGTCAGAGTCCTTTAGCGATTTAGAGTCTTCCAACAATTGAGGGTCTTTCCCTGCAAGTCAGTCTCCCAACTGCTTACAGGCCTTCACAAGGTCAGAGTCCTTTCCAAGGTCATAGTCCTTCAACAAGTCAGAGTCTTCCAGTACCTAAGAGGTTAATCATTATAAACTGAGTCTTTCAATATGAACAATCCTGACTTTGAAACTTGTCTCTAATCAGATCTTACAGAGACTCTTTGAAAGACGCCCAGTCTAAGGTCCTGCGGTCCACCTCCTTCAGACGGAGCGACCTCAACTCCTCAAACAGCCCTCCACCTGCAGCTCCTTCTCCTGCGTCCTCCTCCAGCAGCCACCATGCTCCAGCCGTCCCTGCCAAGTACCACTCCCTGGAGAAGAAAGGCCCAAAAACCATGCCCAAGCCCCATGGCATCATCATCACACCCCAGTCCCCACCACCGGTCACTTCCCCTCACACCCCGAAGGAGCGGCACGTGGTGACCCCGGAGGTCCGAGGCCAGAGCCCTCCAGCTCTGCCCAGGATCCCGGCGGTTGGACCTCCTGCTGTGACACGGATCTGTGGCCGCAAGCGTCTGATGGCAGAGCAGAAGAAGCGCTCATACTCGGAGCCAGAGAATATGCACGAGGTTGGGATTTCAGATACAGAGACCACTGCCCTCTTCAGGCGTGGAGGAGGTAAACAAGAAAACTCTTACTTACTTTAGCTAACTTTAGCTTTGGGCTAACTGAAGCTTAATTTGGGGAGAATCCGGGTTTGTTTTGAACCTGAATTCTTTATAAATTCTGACAGAAATAACTTTTTAGCCCCAAGTCAGTAACCATGACCCTGATCTCCTGTCTGTCAGAGACCAGCGTGAAAGACCGGCGGAAGATATTTGAACGGGCAGCAAGTTGTGTCGGGGGCGGAGCTCCCCAGAACGCCACGCCCAGGCCCGACCTCCGGCAGCTTCAGCACGACGCTCTCGCCGAGTATGTGGAGAGGAAGAGAAGCGTGAGGAGAGAAGAGGGAGGACCGAGGAGGCCTCGCAGCGCTTTCATACAACCGGACAACAACAACCACATGGGTGAGTGTAAGGAGAGAGTGTGGATCTACAGAAAGAAAACAGTGGCTGAGGCGTATTGATGTGATGATCACTTTCTTCCTCTTTCCCATCTTCCCTCCAGTCTCCTCCAGTTACTCAGAGACCCAGAGCCTCTCCTCCGCCTCCAGCCTGCTCTCCCTCCAGGACTCTGGCCTCGAACAAAGCCACTCCTCTGGGCGCTCCACCCTCCCCCCTGGAATCGACCTGCGTAACCACCAGTCCAACCTCTTCTACCCGGGAAGAGTGACGACCCCGAGGCCTCCAGCGCACCCCTCACACCGGTAACCAGATCCAGACACGTGCAACATCTCACGCTAACGCCACTTTAGTCCAGACCGGAAAATTAATTTTTGTTTTCTCTTTCCAGTGCTTCTCCTGACTCCCCCCCTGAGCTCCAGGCCAAGTCCCTTCAGGACCTCAGGTCTGTAGCAGGTCCCAGCAGACAGAGTCGGTCTGTGAGCAGAGACCCGGGCCACCAGCAGCCGGACGCAGATCCTCACCTCAGCCTGGGTCTGTCCAGGCAGCTCGACGGCGCTCTGCAGAGGGCCGGGTCCAACCGCAGCCCGGGGAGGTCGGCGTCCGCTGAGGATCTGCTGGAGCATTCAGAGGAGAAACAGTCGAGACACGTCCGCTCCCGCTCCTCGCCGACCGGGGAGAGAGTTCACAAGGTAAGTCAAGGACTGTCCAATCAGAGCCAAGTGTGGAGGTGATGTCACCATGATACCCCACATTAGCATGATGCTGGTCTGACTTGTCCCCTAACGACGCCATGTGAAGAGAGAGTAGAGGCCCACATCTCCTACATGCTCTGAACATGGTTCGCCAATCACAACTGAGTGTTTCAGCTGACCAATCAGGCCTTAAAGAGACAGGAGCTAAAACCAAGTGTTTGAGACAGAGGCTGAAGAGAGGAGCTGCAGCGATGGACAGTCTGAACATGAATATGAGCAGAGTGTCTCACTTAACAGATTCATCGTGACTTTTTCAAAACTGAAATAGACAAAAGTTATAAGTCTTGAGACATAAAGTGACATCACATTGTTAAGCTTATTGATTTATGTTTGCTATTGTCCACTCTGGTATGAAATGAAACATCAGCTACTTGAAACAAGTCTTAAACAAAGTCCTGATCCTTGGTTATCTGACGACAGTTTGTCGTTGGAGGACATTTGGTCCCAGAGTCGCACAGGAAATTCCTTGAGTCCTCAGTTTCCTGTGAGGGGCCGGAGGGCCGGAGCCGGTGGCTGGGCGCTGTCCGATGTGGACGATGGCAAAGATAACACGCACACGTATACAGAACATATGACATATGAGGTCCTACAGGAATGCAGCAAAGGATGAATTTGTCGTTTATCTCTGTCGTTGATCAGAGTGTCACATAAACATCATTAGAGTTCAGACAGACAAACGGACACTCTGCCCTCTACTTTAAACAATAGATTCAAGAGCAGGGGGGGGGGGGCAGTGGTAAATTTTAGATTAGTGGTGGGAAAAGTGTGCATTACGGCCAAACTGGTGCTAACTCCCAAACTACACAAGCTTTTCTTTCATTGTCCAGCTCTCTGACTCCAGGTAGCCTCTGGTTTCAGTTGGTTTTTGAATCAACTGGTAGATGACTCGAGATTCTGCTGGAGAGCTGTCGATGTGCGAGTCCACTGCTGAGCACAAAACTCAAATCTACTTGAACGCACCATTTGATTAATAAAGTGAAAAGTGTTTTTCTTTTTAAAGTAAAAGAAGCTTGTGATGCTGAGATCAAACACTTGAGGCAACGGTGTCTTTTTTCAGGGTTTGATAACATCTGAGGTCAGACATGTGATTTCTGATGCTGCCACAGTCTGGGTCGGTTTTTTATATTTGGTCACTTGAAAACAGGAATACTCAGTGTTCATGATATTTCAGATACGTAATATTCAGAAAAACTAAACTCCCAAAAGGTTCTTTAGATTAATTCAGATTTAGTCTCTCGGAGATTAACGACAATTTACATGTTCAGTTACATATAATAATCTTTCCAGCAGTTCTTGAGTAATCCTGCTAATTAGGAAGGTAAGGAATAATAATTGCAGGAAATCTATTTTAGTGGTTTCCTAAAAATGTCCATTTAAACCAAATGACCTTTGACTTAACTCTAAGGAAATTTAAGGAGACAAAGGTGCACATGAAATTACTCTTTATATCATATTATATATATTATATTTGAAAATCATTATTAATAATATTAATACTATTACTATCAATATGACTCCATAAACAGATAACTCAAATGTTGTTGCTGTAACAGAAGTATGTTTGTGTGTTTCAGGACGTCCCTGCAGGCGACGCCAGGATGTTCGGTGTGTTCCTCTCTCAGCCTGTGGACAGGTAATCATGTGACCAAACAGCTGATCGTCACCTGAGAGCAGGGTTTACATCCTGGGTTTAAAATGAGAGGGGGGGGGCAGCAGGTGGAAGGAGGGAAGGAAGCAGAGGAAGAGAAGGAAGAAGGAAATGAAGAAGGAAGTGAAACAAGAAAAGCAAGAAAAAGAAGAGAAGGGATCCTGAAATTTAGAAATTAGGGAAGACGACGGTAAAGGAGGAGAAAAAGGGAAGAATGGATGGATGAGGGAAGAGAGGAAGGAGGGAGATGAGGTGAAAGAACAAGAGATGATGGATTGAGTTAGAAGTGAGGAAGAGTTTTCTCCAAATGGTTTTAAATGAAACTCCAGGCAAGGGGAGGAAGGGAGGAGTGGTTGGTACGAAGGGAGGAGAAGAGGGAGGACGAGGCAGTTTGAGGTGAGAAGTGATGGAAGGAGTGAGGGGGAGGAAGATAAGAAATGAGACCAAGGAGTGAAGAGGTTGGATCGAAGGAGATAAAAAGATTAGAGGAGGGAGGAAGGGAGGAGTGACGAAGAGGAGGAGATACTGAGGAATTTAAGGAAGACAGAAAAATAAACAAAATACCAAAATCGGCCCACAGAGGTTTATGTTTGTTCTGAAGATGTGAAGGTCAAAGGTCACTGCAGGAATTCTGCCTGTTTACACTGATGCTCTGAATGAAACCACCGCTGGTTCCTGATCACAGAACTGCACTAAACCTGTCTCCTTGCACTGTGGACCTGTACAACACTCCGCTCCATATACACTTACTTCACATCATATGTGATATGTGTTCATATAAACCATATTGATATTATATATAATTTTATACAATAATATTGTCTTTTGCCCACTCTGTCTACATATTCTTACACTCATAGTATATTATATTACCTATTGTATAGTCAAATACTTATATTTATACCTCTACTATATATCATATATTATATCATACTCTCTGTATATTCTTTGTATATATAAGTCTATATACACATATTTATACATGTTTACATGTTATTATTATTATTATTATTATTATATTTACTATTATTATTATATATATACTGTTGCTGCCATTATTACTATAAACTGCTATTATATTGGTATAATTACTATCATATATAAATATATATTTATGTTATATTATATACTATATATACTGTACTATTTTTATATACTGTCTAGTAATAACATTACCATCATATCATCAGTACTATTACCATCATCTTGCCACTGCACCTTATCTACCTATTTATCTTGTGTTTCTGTTTTTATTCTTTCTACCTCAATATTTTTTATTTTATTCTATTGTATTTTTATTGTATTCAAATATACCGGCTGCTATGACGACTTAATTTCCCTTCGGGGATGAATAAAGTAATCTATCTATCTATCTATCTATCTATCTATCTATCTATCTATCTATCTATCTATCTATCTATCTATCTATCTATCTATCTATCTATCTATCTATCTATCTATCTATCTAACTATCTAACTATCTATCCATCTATCCATCTATCCATCTATCCATCCATCCATCCATCCATCCATCCATCCATCCATCCATCCATCCATCCATCCATCCATCCATCCATCCATCCATCTATCCATCTTTAAGAATCAAACGCTGGTTTACAAACCGCTCGGAGCAGCAGAAGTAAACAACGAATCTAACACCGAACATATCGACTCATCCACAGCTCTCTGTTTCTTCTGGTTTCTTCCAGACCTGCAGACCTCCAGGATCCAGAGGGTCTCGTCTGTCCTCAACCATCTCAGGACAGTCTGAAGACCATCCAGCCTGCAGCTCCTCCTCCAGGTCCATCCCCTTTAAATGTCTCTCAGTAGAGATCAGACCAAAGTCCAAAAGTCTCCAATGGTCAAGATCATCGATGTTGAAAATGTTGAAAAATGTCTTTCATAAAGCTCAGGAGAGATCTTCATCAAAGTTTATCGGAATCTTCTCTGAGCTTCACCGCATCCGTCCACCAAGTTTAGTTTTAATATGTACAATAGTTTCTGCAGAATCTTGCTTAATAATAACAAAAACGCTCACAAACCAATGAACGGGGGTGAAAACATAACCTCCAGAACTAGATTCACGGCCTCGTAGATTAATCCAATCGTTCTATGGAAAATGATAATTCTTGAATTTCTCTGTCTGACTCTTCTTTGTGTTCTGATCGTAGACCCAGGCTCCTCCCCCTCCTACACTCCTGTCACCCATAGGGAGCGCCAGAGGACCACAGAGCGCCAGCGAGCGCACAGCACCTCCACCCTGGCTGCCTCCGTCGGCCTGCCCTGCCCCTTCTCCTCCCCGGGGGCGCCGGAGGGAGGAGGCACCGAGTGGCAACCCAACGAGGGGCGGAGCCTGGCCCACCTGGACGCCATCACCTACCCAGACATCCCACTAACCAGCATCGGCACCAGTGATGGCGCTGTGGGAGCCGACATCAACACGACTGGACTTGATGAAACCCGTCTGACGGACAGACAGACAAGACGCCGTCTGAGTGACTTCAGCATTTTAGAGGAGACGGAGAAGGAGGCGTCCAGAGGGAGGGCGCAGAGCTTAGAGATGATCGGTGGACGTTCCTCAGAAACCACCAACCATGTTTCACCGGTGAGGACAACCCCCCTGTCCCCACCCTCAGCCCCAGCCGACAGGAAGTCTCCTTCCCCGACATTCTATCCGTCCATGCGCCACCTGTCCTCCCTGAGAATCTCAGAGTCCCGCCTCCTGAGCCCAGTCGGGCCGCCGCCCCCCCCGGTAGAATCCTCCAGAGGCCGATCGCAGGACGACTTTGACGAGGTCTTCCTCCAAAACCCTGCGCCTCCCTCCCCTCCTCCACCAATCAGAGAGACGAGCCTCGTGGAGGACTTCCCGCCTCCTCCCCCCCCGGTCGAGTTGGAGCACGAAGAAGCTGAACTCAGGTCTGTGACTTTATATTCATCTGAAATGTAAATATCTACATGAACCTTTTGTGATCTGATCAGTTCTTCTTCCTCGTCTCTTCCTCGAATCCAGTTCTAATTCAGAACTTCCCAGCAGGAAGTCGTCCCCCCCTCCCCCCTCCAGTGTCTTCCCTCCACCTGTGCTGTCCACCATCACTCCCGTCAACACACACACCACCACCCAGCTCAGCCTCGGTCTGGAGTACCAGCCGCTGCCCGAGAGGGAGAAGACACCAGAGGAGCTGCGAGTGGAGGCGCTGGCCCAGAAGCTGGTTGGTCCCTAACTCTACATTTGTTCCCTAACTAGGGTTGCAAAATTCCGGGAATATGCAAATTCCATGGGAATTAATGGGAATTAACCGGAATTAACCGTAATAAACTGGAAATGTTGTGGGTAATTTATACTAACTGTATTTACCTTGTCATATACAGACATAAATATAAACATTTTGTTGTGTCATAGGCTGATTTGAGCCCTGAGGAAACTTTGGGCACTTGACTATATGCTTCTGCATCGTTGTGTCATTCTTAACATAGGTCTTTGCACAGTATTTGCAAATGTACACAGCCTTTCCTTCTACATTGGATGAGGTGAAATGTCTCCACACATGAGAGAGTGCACGTGGCATTGTTCTGTAGAATAAGATGAGAAAAAAGTTTGTAAAAAAACACTAATGCAATGCCAGAGATATAAATAGTTAGCCAAACAATTGGAATCGTCTGTAGAAGTATTTTACAATTGATGGATAAATGAATGGAAATAGTCTGGATGAACAGATGAACAATCCTCAATCAGCATGCTAATATATTTTCCCAGTAATATCATGGAAACTTACCTGACTAGTCCTTCACTCTACAGCAGGCCTCAATAGCCCTGCTGTAGAGTGAAGGATGCTGGGAGTTATCTGTGCATGTGATGGAAGAATGCACAGTGGAGGGTTGAAACTCAACGTTCCATACATCTTTAAAATAGAGTTTTGACTGATGTTTTTATTGCTCAGCGTTTAATTTGCTATTTTTTTTTTTTTTTTCAAAATTCCCAATATTTCCGAGCTTAACTTCCCGTGGAAAGTTTCCTGAAATTTTCCGGAAATTTACCGGAAACTTTCCGTCCCTTTGCAACCCTACCCCTAACCCAAGTAACCTCTCTACTTTTGTCCCCTAATCCTAGAACCGTCTCTACCTTTGTCCTCTTAGATTCAACTCTTCCATTTTCCCTGTGCCCAGGTGTTGCAGGACAGCTCTCTGGCGCCCCTCCTGGACTCGTGGGGAGCTAAATCCACGGTTGAGCTACTGAAGGAGATTTTTCCAAACAGCAGAACAGCTGATAAATCCCATTGGCTGCACAGAGGCAGCTGTCAGATGGATGAAGGGTAATTCTAAATCAAACATTTACATTCTTGTGTCAGCTGACGTCCTTTATCTGCGAGGAAACAACAAACCTCTGCTGACTCGGCACGTTGCGGCTTTTAAAGTCAGCGATATCTGAACTGTGTTTGGGTTCGTGGGTGAACATCGTGTTCGGGGAAGGAATGTTTCCTCCGGAGAGAAGACATCAGTCATCCACTGAAGATTTCAAGAGAATCTTTCCATTAGAAATGTTCAGCCAAGTTTCACTTTGATCCCAGTGAAACTTGTGCAGCTCTTTGTTGTGTTCATGTGAAACTTGTGTTTCCTTGTTTCCAGAACAAATCAATCTAATGTTATTTAGCTTCTCTGCACTGGAGGCAGGTTAGAAGGTGAAAGTGTGATTTCCTGTTGACAGGATGTTGTTGACATCATCAGTCAGGACGAACCAGATCAACATGTTGTTCTAAAAGAAGCTGCTGCAGTTTCAGCTCAGAAAACAAACTGTTTCCAAATGTCCTTCCCTGTTGCCGTAGTGGTCGGATGTTCATTACTTATTACTTTGTTCATTTTGGTCACTTGTCAGATTTGAATGTCGACAGGTATTAACAGTTGAACTACACTGCCACCTGGTGGCTAGAGTGGATACTACAGAGTACAATATTAAAAAGAGAATATTTGAACAAATATGAACAAATATTACAATGTACAGATGAACATGACAACAGGAACTCGTACCGGCTTGTTTGAGATCTTCTGTTGTGCTGATGAGTCTCTGAGGTCCAGTCTCGTTTGTTTATGAAAAATACAAAATTAAAGAAGAACGAGTAACTGATCGGGAAGAAATGACAGAAATATATTTTAAACTAAACATTATAGATTGTGTTGTTTCCTCAGGATCCAAGATGGCCTCTTTGGTTCCGCTCCGAGCTCAGAGATGGAAGGAGACACAGAGACCGAAGAGGACAAAGACGTCAACACTAGAAAGGTAAAAAGAAAATCTTTTATTACTCTTCACTTTACTGAATTGAAGTTGCTCCAAATGTTAACGAGTTCGTCCCCCATCGTCCCTCAGACACGTTTTAATACAATCAGTTGTGTAGTTTCTGCCTCAAACTGCTAACGAAAGCTGAGGAGAACATATCGACCTTGACCAGTGAAACTCCTGAGACTCTCCCTCTCTGTCCACTAGGTGGAGCTGTGTGAGGCTCTGAGGAGCAGCGTGGACGCTCTGCGGCAGGAGAAGGAGGCGCTGAGCGAGGAGCAGAAGCATCACCAGGAGCTGGGGGCGAGCGTGGAGGCGTTGGTGCAGGAACGCCTCAAAACCAATGAGAGGGACAAGTACAGCATGTTCATCGGTACAGCATCACACCGTCACCAATCACACACCAGCTCCCATGATGCATTGCTGCTAGAGACCGGCATGTTGACGTGTTGTGTTTGCAGGAGATCTGGAGAAAATCGTGAACCTGCTGCTGTCGCTGTGCAGTCGACTGTCGAGGATCGACCGGGCGCTGCTCGCTCTGCAGAGGGAGGAGCTAACGCAGGAGGACGCAGCGGAGGAGCAGGTGAGACAGGACGTCCCTCACCCGTCTGTCATACACGACTTCACCCGTCTGTCATACACGACTTCACCCGTCTGTCATACACGACTTCACCCGTCTGTCATACACGACTTCACCCGTCTGTCATACACGACTTCACCCGTCTGTCATACACGACTTCACCCGTCTGTCATACACGACTTCACCCGTCTGTCATACACGACTTCACCTGTCTGTCGTACTTGACTTTACCCGTCTGTCATACACGACTTTACCCGTCTGTCATACAAGACTTTACCCGTCTGTCATACAAGACTTCACCCGTCTGTCATACACGACTTCACCCGTCTGTCATACACGACTTTACCTGTCTGTCATACATGACTTCACCCGTCTGTCATACACGACTTCACCCGTCTGTTATACACAACTTCACCTGTCTGTCATACACGACTTCACCCGTCTGTCATACACGACTTCACCCGTCTGTCATACACGACTTCACCCGTCTGTCATACACGACTTCACCCGTCTGTCATACACGACTTCACCTGTCTGTCATACACGACTTCACTCGTCTGTCATACACGACTTCACCCGTCTGTCATACACGACTTCACCCGTCTGTCATACACGACTTCACCCGTCTGTCATACACGACTTCACCCGTCTGTCATACACGACTTCACCCGTCTGTCATACACGACTTCACCTGTCTGTCATACACGACTTCACTCGTCTGTCATACACGACTTCACCCGTCTGTCATACACGACTTCACCCGTCTGTCATACACGACTTCACCCGTCTGTCATACACGACTTCACCCGTCTGTCATACACGACTTCACCCGTCTGTCATACACGACTTCACCCGTCTGTCATACACGACTTCACCCGTCTGTCATACACGACTTCACCCGTCTGTCATACACGACTTCACCCGTCTGTCATACACGACTTCACCCGTCTGTCATACACGACTTCACCCGTCTGTCATACACGACTTCACTCGTCTGTCATACACGACTTCACCCGTCTGTCATACACGACTTCACCCGTCTGTCATACACGACTTCACCCGTCTGTCATACACGACTTCACCCGTCTGTCATACACGACTTCACCCGTCTGTCATACACGACTTCACCCGTCTGTCATACACGACTTCACCTGTCTGTCATACACGACTTCACTCGTCTGTCATACACGACTTCACCCGTCTGTCATACACGACTTCACCCGTCTGTCATACACGACTTCACCCGTCTGTCATACACGACTTCACCCGTCTGTCATACACGACTTCACCCGTCTGTCATACACGACTTCACCCGTCTGTCATACACGACTTCACCCGTCTGTCATACACGACTTCACCCGTCTGTCATACATCAGATCCCCTGAGCTCCATCTCTTGTGAAACCGTTTGTCTACTCGGTAGCGACACCCAGTGGCCAGATGGAGTTTTTTATCTGAGAACACGATGTGTCAAAAATACTTCAAGGGTGTTTCTTCAAATTTCACATTAACGTTCACTGGGACTCAAAGATGAACGGATTCGATTTTGGTCAAAGGTCAGGACGACCTTATGGGAGTCTGAAACTGTTCTGGTTGGTGGAACAACAAATTATAAACTAATCATTCCAGTTCTTATCTTAGTTTCAACATTTTGATTAACTGTGGTGAAAAGTTAAGTTGTAATTGGGATGTAAACAACAGTTTCAAAGTATAAGCACTTGTTTATTGTGAATAAACTGTTGACACTTCTTCTCCTCCTCTCCGTCAGGATTCCCTCCATCACAAACGCTCTCTGCTCCTCCGTCAGACCGAAGACGCCTGGGAGCTGAAGGAGAACCTGGACCGGCGGCAGCGGGTCGTCCACGCCATCCTGTCCGGCTACCTCACCGAGCCGCAGCTCCGGGACTACCGCAGCTTCGTCAGCACCACACCCTCGCTTCTGATTCGCCGACGGCACCTGGAGGACCTCATCCGCCAGGAGGAGGAGCAGCTGACGCGGCTGGCCGAGAGTTTGCCGGTGGAGGAGGCGGAGGCTCGCGGCTGGTCGAGGGCCTCTCCGTTCTTACTGCCGCCCTGTTCCTCTTTGTTTCCACCGCTGCTGCCAGGCCCCGCCCACTCCGTCAGGCCCACCACGGTGACCTCACTGTGACATCACGACGATGCCACTGCTGCAGGTGGCGGTGGAGAACAGGAAATGATGTAGAGACGATGGGTTCCTTAAAAACTGTGAAGGTGTCTCATGAAGGAAAAAACCTGATGCAGGTTCTGTTCACACTGAAGAAACTCTGCAGGATTTAAACGTGAAGAAGAAAAGACGCTAACGAGCCTCGTCACTATTCAGCTTAACCTTTGTTCACCTCAGCATCGGCCGGGACTCAAACTGCTGTTTTCAGACGTGACATTTTTTTAGAGTTCACGTCTGAAAACGGCTTCTTTATCCTCAGAAAGGTTCATTCGAAGAAAGGTCATCGTCAAAAGGAAAATTCTAGAGTTACAGCTGAAAATCTTATGATCAAAACACACGAGTCTGTAAACTCTCAGAATAAAAATCCTTTCTGATCCTTTCAGCAGATAAATCACAAACATTTTCAGAGTTGAATCACTCAGAGCTCGTAAATCTCAGCGTGGAAGTAACGACTCTTAAAAGAGTGGATGAACCTGCAGGTTAGAAAGAAACCAGCAGGAATCCTAGAAATGCTTCCGTCTGTGGAATTGTCCTGAAACGCTGGTGGGCGTGGCCTCGCTCACGGATCCGAACTCGTCACCGCAGCTCGTTGCACTTTCAGCTGTTCGACTGGTTTACGATGAATTTACACCGAACCAGAAACTCTCATTCCTCCTCCAACTGTTTCCTCTATTCAAACACTTGATGTCCCAACTTGTGTCAACTTTGACCTGTTAAATATTATTAAATATCTAAATAATGAATTTAAAATAAATATTTCTCTTCATAACGACACAATCACTTTGTGACATCAAGTGTTTCTTTTCTCTTCTATATTCTTCTTCTCGTTTCTCGTTCATTTTAAAGTTTCTCACTGTGGTTCATCAATAAAGCATCAGTCACATGTTCTTCACATGTAGCAGAAGCCATTTTACTGCCCCCCCCCCCCCCCCTCCCGGACTCCAAATGGCACAAAGAGCTTCTGTTCTACAGGGTCAATATTTATTGTGTAATTAAAATCTGCAGCGACGTGTAAATCTTAAATACAGACGTTTTTTTAATCCTTTGAGCACCTTTTTAAATACGCCACAAACATTACAGCTCACGTTCTGCCTTCTGTCGTCGTCACTGATTTCACTGTTTGTTTCATTGTTTCCACGAACAGAGAATCAGAGACATTTCTTGGTTTTATCGTTGAATCAAATTCAATGTTTGCTTTGAAAGAAAAAGGGCGATTGGAAAACTGCTCCTGGTTTTTTGCAAAATAAAAGTATTTCGTAAACGACTTCAGACTCTTTATGGCACACACACACACACACACACACACACACACACACACACACACACACACAAACACACACACACATTCTCCACCTCATACACTTGCTTAAATCTGGTAATTTCTCCACTAGGGGGCAGTCTCTCATTGAGCATTGTCAAACTGTGATGAACCATCTTGTTCAGGAGAATAAAGAATGAAAGTGTTTCCAGCATAGACATATATAAGGCTAGATGCCTCGGCCAATGGAGTCGAACGTCACCACATGGCAGCCATCTTGCTGAGGGCGGCTCGCTCACCCATAACATTGTGCGGTGCGTACTTTTTAAAATAACCATAACTTGCTCAATTTTCAACCGATTTTTAAACTGTTTGGTTTGTTATAAACGTCAGAGATGTAGTTATGACACTGCATAAATTATTAAATTGTTTAGAAAGATAACATAATTATTCATAAGTATGCAGTGTTTGACGTTTATAACAAACCAAACAGTTTAAAAATCAGTTGAAAATTGAGCAAGTAACCCTAACCCAGAGAAGATTCAGTGAGGACCACACCCTTCACCTTCATGTCCTCTGATTGGACAGAGTCAGGAGCGTCACGCTGAAGAGCAGAACATATTCTCCATCTTGTCTTAGGTTCGAAGCTGGAACAGGGCTTACCTGCAAACATCTGCTCACATCTGCTCACATCTGCTCACACCTGCTCTCATCTGCTCACACCTGCTAACATCTGCTCACATCTGCTTTCATCTGCTCACACCTGCTAACATCTGCTCACACCTGTTCACACCTACTAACATCTGCTCACATCTCCTCACACCTGCTCACACCTGCTCACACCTGCTTTCATCTGCTCACACCTGCTCACACCTGCTTTCATTTGCTCACATCTGCTCACATCTGCTCACATCTGCTCACACCTGCTCACACCTGCTCACACCTGCTCGCACCTGCTCACATCTGCTCACACCTGATCACATCTGCTCACATCTGCTCACACCTGTTCACACCTGCTCACACCTGCTAACATCTTCTCACATCTGCTCACACCTGCTCACACCTGCTCACACCTGCTAACATCTGCTCACACCTGATCACATCTGCTCACATCTGCTCACACCTGCTCACATCTGCTCACACCTGATCACACCTGATCACACATGATCACATCTGCTAACATCTGCTCACACCTGATCACACATGATCACACCTGCTCACACCTGCTCACACCTGCTCACACCTGCTCACATCTGCTCACATCTGCTCACATCTGCTCACACCTGCTACCATCTGCTCACACCTGCTTTCATCTGCTGACATCTGCTCACACCTGCTAACATCTGCTCACATCTGCTCACACCTGCTAACATCTGCTCACACCTGATCACACCTGCTAACATCTGCTCACACCTGCTAACACCTGTTCACATCTGCTCACATCTGCTCACATCTGCTCACACCTGCTCACACCTGCTAACATCTGCTCACATCTGCTCACATCTGCTCACATCTGCTCACATCTGCTCACACCTGCTCACACCTGCTAACATCTGCTCACACCTGCATTCATCTTCTCACATCTGCTCACACCTGCTCACACCTGCTTTCATCTGCTCACACCTGCTAACATCTGCTGACACCTGATCACATCTGCTCACATCTGCTCACATCTGCTCACACCTGCTCACACCTGCTAACATCTGCTCACACCTGCTCACATCTGCTCACACCTGATCACACCTGCTAACATCTGCTCACACCTGCTAACATCTGCTCACACCTGCTAACATCTGCTAACATCTGCTCACACCTGCTAACATCTGCTCACATCTGCTCACACCTGCTCACACCTGCTAACACCTGATCACATCTGCTCACACCTGCTCACACCTGCTAACATCTGCTCACACCCGCTCACACCTGCTAACATCTGCTCACACCTGCTCACATGTGCTCACATCTGCTCACACCTGCTCACACCTGCTAACACCTGATCACACCTGCTCACACCTGCTACCATCTGCTAACATCTGCTCACATCTGCTCACACCGCTCACACCTGCTAACACCTGATCACACCTGCTCACACCTGCTAACATCTGCTAACATCTGCTCACACCTGCTAACACCTGCTCACACCTGCTAACATCTGCTTTCATATGCTCACACCTGCTCACACCTGTTTACACCTGCAAACATCTGCTCACACCTGTTCTCACACCTGCTAACATCTGCTCACACCTGCTAACATCTGCTCACACCTGCTCAACCTGTTCTCACAACTGCTCACATCTACTCACACCTGCTCACACCTGCTCACATCTGCTCACACCTGCTAACATCTGCTCACATCTGCTCACACCTGCTCACACCTGTTCTCACACCTGCTCACATCTGCTCACACCTGCTTTCATCTGCTCACATCTGCTCACACCTGTTCTCACACCTGCTCACACCTGCTAACATCTGCTCACATCTGCTCACACCTGTTCTCACACCTGCTCACACCTGCTCACACATGCTCACACCTGTTCTCACACCGGTTCTCACACCTGCTCACACCTGCTCACACCTGTTCTACATGAAAACCACTCGATCGCCCCCTGGTGGCTGTTTTCAGGTTGTCCATCCGGTGCTTGTGAACAAGATATCTCAATCTCTGAATGATTTCAGTGGTCAAAGGTCAAAGTCACTTCTATGAGTCGTCTGAAATCTATGAAAAATTCGAATTTCATCATAATTTGTTATTATTATATGTTTATTGCTGTATATTGTTATTATATCATTAAACTGAACATTTGGTTTCTGTAACAAAAGAATAAAATCAAAAGTCTCCACGTCACTCAAACATCCGGGTCACGTGGAGGAATGCAGCAGGTGGGGCGGGGGTTAAATACCTGAGGTGGGCGGAGCTTCATTCCTGAGTGACAGAACCGACCTTTGGAACGCACACTCTCACACTCTCACGCAGACAGACACACACAGTGAGAGCCGCACACAGACACACACAGACACACACATCATGGCCGCGGAGCTGTCCCAGGACGCGGTGCTCTTCTACCTCCGGAGCAGCGGAGGCTCCGCGAGGAACTCCGACCTCCTGCTCCACTTCAGGGACTACATCCGGACCCACCCGGACCGGGACCGGAACCGGGAGCAGTTCAAGAGGTTCGTCAACTCGCTGGCGACGGTCCGGCAGGAGGACGGGGTGTCTGTCGTGGTCCTCAGGAAGCGGTTCCGGGGACGAGTCCCGAGGGACGGAGCAGGAGGAGGAGGCTCCGTGTCCCCGGAGGACACTCACCTGAGGGAGGCGGCAGTACCCGCCCCGCCGGGAGACACCGCAGGGAAAACGATCCTACCCGCAGCTGGAATCATCAACAACAACATGGAGACAAGTTTGAACCTGAAACGTAAACAAGAACAACAACTGCAACCACCACCACCACAACAACAACAACCACAACAACTGCAACCACCACACCAGCAGCAGCAACAACCACCACCACAACAACAACAACAACCACAACAACTGCAACCACAACCACCACACCAGCAGCAGCAACAACCACCACCACCACCACAACAACAACAACAACCACAACAACTGCAACAACAACCACCACGCCAGCAGCAGCAGCAACAACAACAACAACCACAACAACTGCAACAACAACCACCACGCCAGCAGCAGCAACAACCACAACAACAACAACAACTGCAATCACGCCAGCAGCAGCAACAACCACCACAACAACAACAACAACTACAACAACAACCACCACATCCACAACCACCACACCAGCAGCAACAACAACCACCACAACAACAACAACCACAACAACTGCAATCACACCAGCAGCAACAACCACCACAACAACAACAACAACAACAACCACAACAACTGCAATCACGCCAGCAGCAACAACAACAACCAAAACAACCACACCAGCAGCAACGACAACCGCAACAACAACAACCACAACAACCACAACAACTGCAATCACGCCAGCAGCAGCAACAGCAACCAAAACAACCACACCAGCAAGAACAACAACAACAACCACACAAGCAACAACAACAACCAAAACAACCACACCAGCAAGAACAACCACAACAACAACAACCACACAAGCAACAACAACAACCAAAACAACCACACCAGCAACAACAACCACCACAACAACAACAACCACGCCAGCTGCAACAACCACCACCACACCCCCCCCAGAAGCAGCAGCACCACCAGCAGGTGAACATCTCACCTGAGCCTCTTGTCTCTCCTGGGGCAGCTGCTCCGCTCCATCAGCAGCACCAGCCACAACGACAACAACAACAACAACAACAACCACAACCACAACCACAACAACAACCACAACCACAACCACAACGATGCCAGCAGCAACAACCACAACAACCACACCAGCAGGTGAACATCTCACCTGAGCCCCGTGTTTCTCCTGCAGCAGCTGCTCCTCTCCACTTCTCGGAGGAGCCCCCCCTGAAGACCCCCGCTGGGTCTGCTCCTCCCGTCCGACTTCAGTGCACCGAGGTGCGGCAGCAGACTCTGGGTTTCGGCCCCCCCCCTGGGGTCACACCTGTGGTCCGACATCATGGAGAAACCCGCCAGCAGGGGGCAGCGCCTCAAGCCCTCAGGAGCAGGGAGGCCTGTGTGCAGCCTGGAGGAGGAGGAGGAGGAGGAGCCCTTCATCAAGCCCCTCCTCTTCACCCTCAGATGGCTCCACGCCGATTCAGAAACAGGCCGAGCTACAAATCTGCTGTTTCTCAAGATGAAGACGAGGATGAGGAGGAAGAGGAGGAGGTAACCAGGAGGCGCGGCTCAGCAGGAGGGGTGTGGCCGTTAGAAGGCCCAATGAAGGCCCTCTCCGCCTCCTCGCCGTGCATCATAGAGTCACCTGCACCTCCCTCCGCTGCCTCCTCCTCTTCATCAGACAGGATTCTCCCGAAGATTTACATCCAGGATGTGGAAGGGGGAACGCTGACCCCCCCTGGCCCAGTTCCTGGCGCTGAGCCGGGGGTGGAGCTGAAAGGACAGTGGGCGGGGGCAGGGAGGCGGTATGTGTCACCACAGTCGACGCCCATCAGATACAGCCGACCACAGCACTACACGCCATCTCCAGAGCGAGTCAGAGTGGTTTCTCCTCGTCACGACCTCCACCAGGACCAGCGATCCTCGCAGGAGCCCAGGCCTCCTCACAGCCAGGGGGCGCTGCTGTCCTCCAGCCACAGCAGCATCTTCTCCCCCTCGGACGCCGGCTGCTCCGGCAGCGACTGGCCTCCCTCTGGCTCCCCCAGAGGATCCCGGTGGAACAGCAGCTACGAGGATCTCCCGGCCCCGGCAGGTAAAGCCTGATGCATCTTGAGTAAATAATTTGTACTTTAATATTAAATTTTTGCATAATCAGACGAAAGACTAAGCTTAGTTTGCTTTAGCTGCCGTAGCTGATTGGTGCTCACAAGCTCCACCCCTCATCTGCGGTCACACAATGTGGGTGGAGCTTTGTCCTCCTTCCTCTGGACATCAACAAGTTGAAAAAGAACTTTCATAACTGTCATAATAAAGTTCATCCCTCTGTTCTGTTGGAACTCCTCAGCTGAGCCCGGCCGTCTCATCGGGGACGTCCTGCAGCGAGCGCAGAGGACCAGGCTGGAGTCGGGGACGCGTTTGTTCCATCACTCCACCGAACATCTCCATGACAACCAGGACTCCAAACGCAGTGTGTTGCCGTGGCACCACTCCACAGGTCAGAGTTCAGACGGCTTCTCTCTATTGACCGAGATGTTCAGTGTTCAACTAAACACATCAAGTTCAGACAGAAACAGTTTGATGACTGATTATGATAGATAGATAGATAGATAGATAGATAGATAGATAGATAGATAGATAGATAGATAGATCGATAGATAGATAGATAGATAGATAGATAGATAGATAGATAGATAGATAGATAGATAGATAGATAGATAGATAGATAGATAGATAGATAGATAGATAGATGATAGATAGATAGATACATAGATAGATACATAGACAGATAGATAGATAGATAGATACATAGATAGATAGATAGATAGATAGATAGATAGATAGATAGATACATAGATAGATAGATAGATAGATAGATAGATAGATAGATACATAGATACATAGATAGATAGATAGATAGATAGATAGATAGATAGATAGATAGATAGATAGATACATAGATACATAGATAGATAGATAGATAGATAGATAGATAGATAGATTACTTTATTCATCCCCGAAGGGAAATTAAGTTGTCATAGCAGCCGGTATATTTGAATACAATAAAATACAATACAATAGAATAAAATAAAAAATATTGAGATAGAAAGAATAAAAACAGAAGCACAAGATAAATAGGTAGATAATGTGCAGTGGCAAGATGATGGTAATAGTACTGATGATATGATGGTAATGTTATTGTTAGACAGTATATAAAAATAGTACAGTATATATAGTATATAATATAACATAATATATATTTATATATGATAGTAATTATACCAATATAATAGCAGTATATAGTAATAATGGCAGCAACAGCATATATAATAATAGTAATAGTAATATAATAATAATAATAATAACATGTACACGTGTATAAATATGTGTATATAGACTTATATATACAAAGAATAAACAGAGAGTATGATATAATATATTATATAGTAGAGGTATAAATATAAGTATTTGACTATACAATAGATAATATAATATACTATGAGTGTAAGAATATGTAGACAGAGTGTGCAAAAGACAATATTATTGTATAAAATGATATATAATATCAATATGGTTTATATTAACACATATGATGTGAAGTGAGTGTATATGGAGCGGAGTGTTGTACAGGTCCACAGTGCAGGAGACAGGTTGAGTGCAGTTCTGTGATGGAGGCTCTGACAGAGGGGGAGGAGTTGTACAGTCTTATTGCGCTTATCTGAAAAAGACTTGATGCTTTTCTCTGTTTTATATCATTGTAAATTATTATTATTAATACGTGGGTTTTAGAACTGAGAGGAATTCATCACAGTTAGTCAGACTCATCCATGAGAAACAGACACAGATGAATAGAGAGATGGACCCAGTGAGGCTCGGGACTCCATGAGGATTTGACGTTGAGCCTGTGATTCTTCTGTTGATGACCCTGAGGTGTGATGGGTGTGTTGGAATGTTCGTTATAACAGGTACATTATAAACTAAAGAAGCTTTGTGTTGTGAACCTGTTGCAACATGTGTGGTTCGTGTCCCGACAGATTGTGTGACATCACTGTAAGAACAGCACACAAGTGCAGCTGCTGAGAATCAGAGGAAAGTGAGAGTAGAGAGATTGAACTTTTATTTTGAAGTTCTCTTTAACATCCTTCACACACGGCCTCTGTTTGTCTGTGAGACCATGACGTCCTTTGAAGAGACGTTTCTGCTGTTTTTTGATTTTACGTAACAATCACACGTTCCTGTGAGAAACGTTCTGATGCTCGATGTCCGTAACCCGGCCCCTCCTCCCTCAGGTGATCTCTATGACGACCAGGAGAACGCGGAGTCCAGCGATGGCTCCTCCTTCTCCTCGCCGGTCCGTCAGCGCCCGGCGGTCACCAGGCGGCTCAGCCGTCAGGTGAGGAGCAGGATGTGCTGCAGCCTCGGGGCCGACCTGGACCAGCTCCTCCAGGAGGAGGTGACGGGAGGAGGAGGAGGAGGAAGTGAGGCGGCCCGACTGAACCGCCTCCACCTGATCTCCTCCTCGCTCAGTCTACGTCACAACCTGTCCTCCTCCTCCCTGTCCTCCTGCTCCACGCCGCCGAGGAGCAGCAGCATGGCTGACCTGGTCGAGGGGGAGGAGCGGAGAGGAGGAAGGAGGAGCCTCCCTTCTTCTACCGCTGCCCCCCCCTCCACCGCTCAGCATGAAGGCTCCAGTAAACAGGTGAGAGCACCACCTCAAAACTACTGCACTGTTTTTAGTGGTAATCTGCTCTGGTTGTAAATGTATTGATTCTGTTCATCTCCGTCCTGCTGCTTGTTCCTTGATTTACTCTCCATTTGATAATTGACTGAACCGGTTAACGGAGCCGTTGTTCGATCCCTGTTTTCAGTCGTTGGTTCCTCTGGAGCCCAAAGAGCACGACTGGCTGGTGAAGGGCGCGGCGGGCGCCTGGACCGACATCTACTCGCTGTTCAGAGACGAACCGTCCCTGCTCAACAAGAGAGACTTCATCTCGGGCTTCACGGTGCTGCACTGGATCTCCAAACACGGAGACCACCGCGTCCTCAACACCTTATGGTACGAAGCCAACTGTTGATGATGAGTCTGAGGAAGGTCGGGTTCATGTGGGATTCTGTCAAAGCTTTGTGGTCTGTAATAACTCTGAGCTGCTGATATGGATTAATCCTCTCTGTGACCCGGCTCTGACCTTCTCTCTCCGGCTGTGGTTTCAGGTACGGAGTCCAAAAGGTCGGTTCGATGTTTGACGTCAACGCCAGGTCAACGTGTGGCCACACGCCTCTCCATGTCGCCGCCATCCACGGCAACAAGAACATAATGCGGTTGCTGGTCAGCAAGTTCGATGCAGACGTGAAACTCCGGGACACGGCGGGGAAGAAGCCCTGGCAGTACCTGAGCTGCAACGCACCGCTGGACATCTTCCAGCTGCTGGGCGCGCCGGCTCGAGTCGCCCTGGGCGGAGACGGACCCGGCAGGAAAGCAGACGCCAGCTGGGATCAGCAGCAGCAGCAGCACCGCCGCCGCCGCCATCATCTCTCCACAGCCTCCTCGGGCGAGAGGCCGCTGACCATCGCCGGCACGATCCGGGTGAAGAGGTCGTCTTCCATCGCTGCGTTACTCAAACACAAATCCATGCGACGCTTTCACGGACCCAAATCTAACTTCTTTTTTTAAAGAAAACTTCAACTGGTGGATTATGTTGGGTTTTGTTTGGATAATTCTACAACCTGGTTGATGGACCCACCAGGGAACTGGAGGTTAACGGTTCAGCTGGTCTCACAAATATCAACGGTTTAAACTGTCGGATAGTTTCTGGTTACAGAACTGATTCTAATGTGTCCCCTCGATTCACTTGTGGTTCAGCTCAGTCCAGAGAACTAGATCAAAGGAAGCACCAGAGTCTGGGACTAAACTTTCAGTTCCTCTGATGTGACACAGACGTGTGAAACTCACAGGAAGAAGTGATTTCCCTCCACACAGCGGATCAGTGTTCAGCAGGACGTTTCTAACCAGAGCTCCGGTTTCACTCAGACACTTTGTTCAACAACAAAGACCAAACTCCAGCTCAACGTTTGTTAACTTTATATTCTTCACATTGTTTACAAATTACCCACTGAGGCTTTTTACTTTGAGTTTCTTCCTTTGGTTTGAATCACTTTCTATAAAAATAATATCACAAACACCTTCTCAACAAGATAAAAGTCACACTGCTGTATGTTGTGTTGTGTTGTGTTGTGTTGCGTTGTGTTGTGTTGTGTTGGGGGTTTACAGGTGCTGAGGTGAACTAAAGGGTGATGCTGGTTTTAATTTTTGTACTTTTGTCCTTTCTTTGATAAAGTTGTCATGTAACAAGTCCGACTTGTAAAGATCAGACAAACAGGATATAATGTTGATTTGTTGCCTTTGATCAGAACTAGGCTAACTTTTTCCCCCTGTTTCTACTCTTTGTGCTAAGCTAAGCTAACTCCAGTATTTCCTGGCTGTAGCTTCTGTCACATTTGATCCTCTCATCTCACGTTCTGTAAGAAAAATACATTCCCCCCAATATTTTCTTTCAAAGTGAATGAGTATTTTTTATTGGCTCTTATTGGAGAAAGAGCGAAAAGACGCAGCCTGAGATTAATTTAGTTGTCGGTGTTATTTTGTTTACCTTCTTTACACACAGTCACGTTGTTGTATTATTATTCGCTGTGACTTTTACAGATCACTTTGATAATCAGGATCAAACTTGTTTATGTTTGTTAATGATATTGAAGTTGACCCATGAGGAGGTGAACAGTATTTTCCTCACAGTATTAAATTCACAGATGGTGATTAAATATTCAGTATATATTAAAATTATGTGAATCACATCAAATCTTTTTTATCTGACTATTTTCTATGTTTTGTTGATTTTCATCTGTGGAGGAAGAACTCAAATACTTCATGTAAAAGCACCAATGAATGGACAAATACTGTATGTACTAAAGTAAAATACACTGTTACTTTTCTACTCAAGTAAAATAAAGTAATTACTTGCTTTTGAATATCCTTTAAGTTAAAAAAATTAAATAACGCAACAGTCTATAAAATCTTAAATATTCTGTTTAATTTAAAAAAAGTATTCAGAGTCATAAATCTCTCTTAAAAAGACATGAGGTTTATCTGAGGGTTTCCTCTAAATTTATTTCACGTGTTTAATCACACGCACTTCGCTCTTGCGGAAGGAGGCGGAGTCTAATGTGACCTGCTCACTCTGATTGGATGAATGGACCAATTCCAGTGAAAATATTCATTACTTTATAAAAATATATGAACATTAATGTAAACATTTACCATGTGTACCTGAAAGTACCTGAAAATAATTCTACTTGATCAAGTACTGAAACATAAAAAAAGTACTGAAATACAAAAAGTAATTAATGTACTAAGTTATCAAACAAACACATGAACTCTTCCTCAGCGATGTTTTCTTTGGATCGTTCATCAGACGCTCGGTGACTCCACCTCCAACACGGAAATCAAACCTGTAACAACATGTTCGTCTGAGGAGAAACTCTGCAGCTGCTCGACGTGTTTGTTCAGGACTGTTTGTGTTTGTCCGTAAACTCGTAACCACGACAACCTGTTTGTTGACCCGGAGGCCGAGAGCGTTTGGTTCATTCTTCAGCATTTCAATTTCGAGTGTCAGGGTTCAGAGGAGAATCGACTTTGAAATATTATTACATATATATTATATATAATCAATAAAAAGCATAACTCAAATAAAAATAAAAATTGGAGAATTAGACATCAGGTTCCGAAAAAAAGTTTTTATTACTTCAAAAAATATTTACAACATTTAATTTGTAGTCATATAGGATTTATTGTTAATATCTGTATCATTGCTTACTTATCACTGAACATAAATATAACCAGGCTCTCCATCACCACGCTCAGCATGTCAGGGCCATAGTCTTGCTACAGTAGCTTGGCAGCAGTCAACAGTCTCACAGTAATCATAAAATTACAATAATTAAAATGGGTAAACTGAAACAGTAAGAAATGTGGAAAAATGTCTTACACAATATTTAACTTCTTGTTTGGTGAACATTGTATTAAGAAAAGGAGGTTCCGCTGGTTCTGAGTAAATGATGTTTCCAGGGTGACCTGGTTTTGAAGCGATGGTTCAGTGTGTGTGTGACAGTTAGAAAGAGAGAGCACCTGAGAGGACCAGATGTTTGCCCGCCAAAATAAAATGAGGAGTCTATATGAGCAACCAACAACAAATTGTGAATGATAGTTTCTACTATGAAACAGTGTGACAATACACGTGTCATTCACTAACAGACAAAGCTTCACAAACATCTGAAAGAACCATTAACGTTGGTAAATAACTACATGTACTGTTAATGCACTTTTTGAATGAACACTGGTTAGAAAAGAGTGTCAGGTGCTGATAGTCAAAAGTATGAAATACATCCTTGAGTTTACTAGTAATTCATCATGCACGTGTGCCAGGAACACTGTTGGATAAACAGCTGCGACCTGTCATGCATAGATTCTTCTGCCAATGATGAACGTCATGGGAAGACATCGGATAGAAAGCAGATTGTCGTAGCTGCCAGCAGTTACATCGCAGAAAACATCAGTCATCATCTACAAAAGAGAGAAAGCAAAGAATCACATTGAGACAGATAATTCATTAAAGAGGTTCATTGGTTGGAGTAGTTTAAATAAAGAGAGAATCAATGAGGCAACCAAATATTTAATGGAACAACGAGCATCAGAAATGACTTAAAACCCAGAGCTGTGACCTCAGAAACATTGGGGGGATGGATAATGTGATTATAACCGACAGACTATTTAAAACAACTGCAGTGAATGGGTTTGTTCTCTGATAGCTGCCTCAGTTACATTTCAAAATATGGCAAGTGTTACTGCAGTATGGATCCAAAAGGTACATCTTTACAGATCATGAGATAAATCCTCCGAGCAGATACTTGACATTTGCATCAACAATCTATTCTTCCTCTGACAGGACTAAAAATAGAAAACCAAAAAATTGTCAAACAGAGAAGTTCAGAGAGAAAATGTATCAGGAGATTTCTGAGGGGAAACATGTCAAACTTTAAGTTTTACATCCATCTTGACACAGAGCAAGACCAAGCAGACAGATAGTGTTAAAGGTGCATTTCACATTTATTTAGCCGCTTTACAACCCGAAAGTGACACAGAAACTCAGGAGGACAGTGTGCAGTGGAAAATGGAAATTATTTGAAAAAACATGACAAAAAACATGTTATGATGCGATTGAAATTAAATAGAAAAAGCAGTTTTTCAGCGACACAATGGAAATGATAGAAAAGACTTAAGTTTATAAAATAAGCTAATGCTCACCTTCTTGGTATGCGCCATCTGCCATCACTAGTTGCAGGATTTGGGGATACAGATGCTGGTGCTCAGTTCCCAAAATGCTTAAGACCAAACTGGAGCCCATGTCAATGTTCTCGTCTTCATCTTCAAGGATAGCCTTGAGCACCAAAACAACAAGACATCCATTCAATCAAGTCAGTCTTCTAAAACTCAACTTTGAAGTTGTTTCTCGCTCTGTGGTAAACCTGGGGAGAGGAAGGGAGGGGAGCAAATTGAATTGGATGATTAATCATGCTGAATAACAAATCATCGTAAATTCTCTAAACAATCATCTCACTTGAAGATTCTGTGGGTTTCTCCACACTCCTCTCACCCTCCTTGGTGCCTGTTGGTCTTTTACTGCCCTCTGATGGCCTACAAGTGAAATACACAAACATGTATGAAATTGTTAACAGAGACATGTTACCTTTTATAAGCTGAAACACAATAATCTTGTTCACTTAAATACATTGGGATATTGAGCTTGACTCATATTGGGGTCAGAGAACAATCAATATGTTTTCATTTTGTCGTGAAACAGCAAAGTTCTCAATATGATAAAGATGAAAAGTCACATTTGCTGCTGGGCGTCCTGTTCCCATGCCTGCTGCACACCAGCTGGACGACGTAAGGCCTGTTTCCGTGAGTCCTCGAGAACCACTGAGTCCACGTCTGCTAGATCTGAAAGAATTTTCAGGCCAGTTAGGATTGCATTGTACTAAAATATATATACTTTGAAATGAGGAAGATAGGCTAAATATAAAGTTGAGTAATAACCGTGAGCCTCAGTGAGGTTTGGCGGCAGTGTCACTGTTTCGATTGTACGGGCCACAGACGTTTCCTGATGTGACGACTCTGTTGGAGCAGAACTCTCCTTTTCAAATGCAGGGATCAGAAGCACAGCGGACGGTGTTGGGTCAGAGGTCAACACTTCTTTAGGTGTCATCTCCATCTCAGGTACTGCAGCCTGGTCAGACTTATCTGTGAAGAATAATCAACAGTGAGTGATTTATATCATGACTTTCAAGGAGTCTGAAACAGCCCATGAAAAGTACCACATCCTGATGTAAATAATTTTAAACTGCTGTGTGTCCTCAAGAATTCATGTTGAATGGAACAGTCAAATGAAGAGAAGGGTGATGAAATTATGACAAAACAAAAATATTGACAGATCTAATCATAAAGGGAGAGAACAAATAAACAATAATTTGATTAAAGATTTGAGGTTTACAAGCTTGTTTCTTTTGCACATCTTCCTCTGAGCTTTTCCTCCTTAAGCAAATCCATCTTTATAACTTCACCCGCTGTTTGCTCTGACAGGAATAAAAAGGCCTCACTTTTTTTCTGTGCCGACTGTTCATTTTCAGAGAGATGTTCATGTCACTCAGGAGAAGCCAGCTCACCAATGGTTGTGATGTAGGTCTTCTCTAGAGTTTTTTGGGCTACAGAGAAGACAAGTGGAAGTCCTGCCTCCCACTTCCTCCTTCTACCAGAGGATGGCCTTTCGTCTAGAGACACTGAGGTGTCTGGGAAGAGAAAGGTTGAAAAACTGAGCAAAACCTTTTGCGAATGCATTTTGCATTTGGCAGTTTGACTTCCATGATATAAGTTTCACTGTGGCCAGATAATTTCCACAGCACAAGTATTAACATGTAGGATTACTTGTGCTATAAAGCAGAGCTAAACAAAATTTGAGGCTGTTTCAAATTAATATTTACCTATAAAATTACTTAAAGTTCAGTTCAACCGAAATTTTACTTTATCACAAAATAAAACAAACTCAAATCCGTGCAGTTTCAGTATAAATAATTTTTTCACTGTGACCCTGAAGCCAGTTAATCTTTCCGTACAAGGCCAAAAACATGTTTTGTGAGGCAATCCTGACCTTTGACCACCCAAATCTAATCAGTGTCTAAGCGAACATTTGTGCCAAATTTTAAAAGATTCTCTTGCGGCATTGTAAAGATATCATGTTCATTGTAACAGTTGCCACTATATTACTTTATGTTGTAAAGGTTTTCCAATGTATATTTTGTATTTGTATATAGCCTTATTGTGTCAATAGAGATAAGACTTTTATTTTGACGCCTCCGCTGAGCTGCTTGTTAGAGGCGGAGCTGCTTGTGAGAGTGAGAGACACAGAGAAGCAAGCAGAGGTAGTTACACACATGTCTAAGAGTTCGTAGAAGATCAGAAGATTCCTTTTCATAGCATGCAGCCAACGAGGTATTTTGTCTGTTATTTAATTTAACCTTGATTGTAATTATTGATACTGTGTTTGCTAACTAGCTAACGTTGTATGTTATGTCTTTGTTACCGTGTATAACCTAGTTTTCACGGTTTGATGTGGAGAACAAGACTTCATTTAAAACCTGTAGAGGAAACCATTTGCTGTCTGACTGTGCTTGGGAGGGAGTCACAGTGAAAACTCGGACTGTTCGTCGACGCAAGTGGACGAAGTAGCAAGAAGTCTCAAGCTAGGCGAGCTAATCACAATGTGGTGGCTACGGTGTGTTTCAGGTGGAAATCAAAGGCAGGAGTCGTCGTTCTCAAGTTGAAATTAAGCAAGTTTATTCAGAGGTCACATGTCAGGAAAACGCGGTGTCCAGCAATTGAACATGCATGGGCCTCTAATTCTACGCAGCAGACTGCACAGGAAAAAAGGCACTTAAACAGAGTGCGCACATGGGTTATACGTCGATGTACTGGGCGTGACAGAGGTTCTTCTTGGATTGGTCGAGACTAGATGGAGGCTGCTGTATCTACAAGGGGCAGTGCCTCGTTGGTGGAGCGCAAGGCAGTCCTGCCCTCTTGGCTCGTTGTGTCTCAGCATATCGTGGCCAGATGTTTCCTGTTGTTCATGTGAAGTGGCAGTTAGTGTGTGCGTCAGTTGGTTAACTGACCACACGTTAAAGTGTGTGTGTTACAAAGTGTTGACTGTGCTACAGAGTGTAGTTAATGCTCAAAGGACATGATGTGTATCTGACCACACGTTAAAGTGTGTGTATGTCAATAAATCCCCCTTTCCACACCTGATAGGTGTGGACAACACGGGGAAGGCAAAGGGCAGAAAAGGGCAAGGCAGAAAAACAAACCCAACTAAATCCATGCCCAAAAAACACAACACCACAAATAATAAAATCAAAAAGAAAGCTATACTCAGTAAAACACAAAAAAATAAAAACATCAAAACATAGCTGTGATTAAAAGAATCACAGGCAGCAAAACAAAAAATCTCAAAACAAACCTGATTGTAAACATTCAAAACAAACAAACAAACAATGTCCTACTGACTTTGCCCCAGAAGAGACAGCTCCTGGAACTCTGTTTGATGTCTAATGCAGCTAAGGAAATTATGCTTTAATAAAGAACGAGAAATGAGAACAAGTGACAGATTCATTATTAACACTAAGCAGCAACAGTTATTAAAATCATTTGTATGAAGCATAATATCTAGCTAAAACTGTTCCTATCTTTATTGTTAAGAGTTCAGTCAGACACAGACTATAGTTAAAAGTTTGAAATCCCAACAGGTGCTTGAAACGATCGTGCAGATGAGTCGAAATCACGCACTTTCACACAGTTGAAGACGCACAAACACACTGATTGAGCAATTGTTTGAAAGCAAATCCATAAGAACTTGGGCACTAATAAGAGTGGGCTAAGAAGAGGGCTTTGCTAAAGTTTGCTTAAAGGTTTCTGTGTTTGCTAAAATTTAAGTACTGTTGTGTGAGTGATGAATGCAACTTATTTGCTTATTATACAAGTATAACTGAATCTTGCCATTTACTGTACAGCCAGTTTTAAGAAGCTAAAGGCTTAAAGTTGTAGGCTACATACCTTTTCGTTTTGAATTTTAATATATCAATTTAAAGTGTGTTTTGTTGTTATACTAATTGAAGGCCATTTGGCATTTGATGTTTAAGTTCTCAATAAGTGTTCCAAGGGAACCGAGATTTAATTTATACATCTTCTAAGTGCATTTACTGCTATTGATAATCATAGCTTATAATAATATTTTCAGTTTAAATATTAAAACACTGCAGATACACACATTTAATACAGATTTGAGTAAGCTTTAGTAATTCACCCAGACATTTATTATACTCCAGAGTTCTTTTATCTACAATTTACAAGTAAGCTAGGATAAGCTATTCAAGACCCTTTGATAATGGCAGAGCCTAGTCAGTCTTTAACCCAGGTAAGGGATAATGTTAGGGATAGTAAAAATGAGCTGGCATAAGATCAAGTTAGAGACACTGAAGAGAGGAAGTGCCTCAGCCAAGACGCGGTGAACGGATCCGTAATCTAACAGAGAAAGGCAAAGAAATGCAAGACGAGAAAATTAAACCACTGCAACAAAGATTTAACTACATTTACCAAAAATGGAGAACACACGTTAAATCCGCTATGCAGCCATTATCACAATCATCAGAGCCATTAGCAGAGAGTCTGCTTCATGATATCATTGGCGACACCAGAGGCCTTTGTGCAGACGTTCAGCGTGTTTATGAAGAGCTGCGCGGAGTCACAACACCAGACCATGACATGTGTCGAAGAGTGGATCGGTGTGTAGAGATTTCCAACTACATCGTGTCCAAAGCCTCAAGTCGTCTGAGTGGGAAGACGCCAGAGGGAGGAGAACAAGATTGGCCAGATGCAAGCTCTCTTTGGAACTCAAGCACGAGTGAATCAAGAAGCTGCTCCTCTATTTCAAAGGGCGCCTCAGAGCATTCAAACAGGTCTTCTGTGAAACATCAAGAAGCTGCCGCCGACGCTGCTGCAAGCCAAGCTGTTCTGGAAGTGTTGCAAGAACAAGAAAGAGAACAATTGGAAATACAGCGCCTGGAAGCAGAGGTTAAAAAGAAGAGTTCTGCTCAAGAGGCCGCCGCTCTAAAGCGTTGATTAGAGCAAGAAGCAGAAGAGGTGAAGCGAAGAATAAAGAGAGAAGACGAGGACGCTAAAATGAAAGCTGAACTGGAAGAAGAGCACACAGCTATGCAAAGAACTCTTGAGGAAAGACGGAGAAGAATACAGCATTTGGAGGCCATGAAGGAGCTCAGTGCAGCACGAGCGAGAATGCAGGTGTACAACCAAGAACCAAAAGACATCCCAGGCCATGGGTCGGTTGCAGATAACCAGCTGTGGAGCCCCACAAGACACCTGCCCCTGCCTGTGTTTCCTGCCCCTCAAGCCGTCACAACCTCCACAAGTGAAAGCACAACAGAGCTTGTCAAGGTCCTGGCAGATGCTTTAAGTGCCAACAGAATCCCAGTTCCTGAACCTTCAGTATTCAGTGGCAATCCATTGAAATACAGTGACTGGAAGCTTTCTTTCCAAACTCTGATAGACCAGAAGAATATTCAAGAGAAGGAGAAGATATACTACCTCCGTAGATATGTAAGTGGACAAGCCAAGAGTGCACTGGATGGCTATTTCCTACTTGGGACTGAATCTGCCTATGTGTCTGCATGGGAGATGTTGGAGGAAAGATATGGAAACCCATTTGCAGTTGCAAAGGCATACAGAGACAAAGTCCAAGCTTGGCCCAGGATCGGCACTAAGGAGAGCTTTGAGCTCAGAGAGTTTGTTGATTTTCTCAGAAGTTGCGAGGCCGCAATGGTCCACATCAAAGCATTGGAGATTCTAAACTACTGCAATGAAAACAGAAAAATACTGTTAATGTTACCTGACTGGCTAACTGCAAGATGGAATCGGAAAGTCATAGAAGCTGAAGAGACAAGCAGCAAGTTCCCCTCCTTTAGTCAGTTTGTCAAATTTCTGATTAGAGAGAGAAAATTGCTTGTAAACCAGTTACATCATTGCAGTCACTGAAACAAGGTGAAATTGAAAGGCCAAAACAACAAAGATATCAAAATGTAACACAAAGACACTGACTACAAGCTCCAATGAAGACAGTGTGAAAACCTGCACTTTCTATAAGAAAACTAGGCACACTTTGCTCAAATGCAGGAAGTTTGTGGAAAAGGCCGTCTCAGATAGAGTCAAGTCTGTCCAAGCTGAAAGGCTGTGCTTAGGTTGCCTTAGGCCCGGTCCCCTCTCAGAGAGTTGCAACAAAAGGAGCGTTTGCGACACATGCAACAGGCGCCATCCTACTTGTCTGCATGAAGAGAGACTTTTTTTTTGACTTTTAAGTTAGCTTTTATTTAAATCATTTCATGAAATAAACGTAATAAATAACAATTCGATCATAACATATTTTACACAAGAAAACTACATGTCACACACCCACACAGAATTGAAAAATTAAGAATCAGTGAACCGTCCTCCTCTATTGAACATAAACCTGTCTGATCCCCCACTGAGATGTAAAAGCTTCCAGGTTCCTGGTCAGGCTGTAGAAAGCGTGTTCTATTTTCACGTGAGTTGCTACCAAGCCTTTAAAACACTTCACAACATTTGTCCAGCCTACACCCAACATCAGCTCTGTGTCTGTTTGTAGCTAAAGCTCCGTGTATAATCCTCCACTGGAGGTCACCCACCCGTTTTTCAACAGGATGTTCATACAGGACCCTCCACCTGCCTTCAGGAGTGCAGCCTGCAGCAAATTCCTCAGTCCACCTCGTCTCCTTGACTCCAGCCAGAGAGCGAAGATTCAGCACCTTCACACAGCTGACATAAAGCTGCTTCTTCCCAGAGGAGCTGAAACTACCCAGCACCGGTGTTCTGAAGGAAAGAAGCAGTCCACTCTCCTCTAGCCACCCGTCAGCAGCAGGGCTGACGATCAGAGAGGGAAACAGATACTCACAGTCATCATCCCATTGGTCAGCTTGAGTACGGTTTTCAGCAAACGCTCTCAGTGGCACAGACAGGGACTGCAACACTTCCTCCACAATCCTCTGCAGCACTCTGGAGGACCTGATGTTGGTGACGTCACAGAGTGTTTCCCAGGACGCCTTTGTGAGGTGGCCCAGTTTGATGATGCCCGCCTCAATAAACGTATTCCTTAATGTTGCAGAGGAAGAGGTGTCAGTCCTCAGGAAATTGTTGTAAAAAAGTGGCTCCTCGAACAACCATATCCCTGGTCTGGGGTCCGGAGTCCGCTTGACCTCCAGCGTCTGCCAGGCGTTCACCACTGAGCTGTAAAACGGCGTCAGTCCGGTCAGGTCAGCTTCAGGTGTTGATAGCAGAAATAACTGTTTGTCCAGCCCTAGTCGGCCTGCTTGTCTGAGCAGCAGACGAGCGGGAGCCAACTAGCAGAGACCACAGCAATACAGTATCCTCTGCATCGTCTGCAGACTGAAGGCCGCAGTTTTGGACACAATGTCAATGAGACCTTGACCTTCCTCAGCCAGTGTTGTCCGGACCAGAAGAAAGTCACCAGGCGCCGCTGCACATCCTGAACCAGACCTGGAGGTGGCACCAACACAATAAGTCTGTGCCAAAAAGACGAGGCGACCAAGTTATTCACTATCAGAACTCTCCCCCTGTAGGACAGATAAGGTAGCAACCATTTCCATTTAGACAACTTTGCTTCCACCTTGTCCAGCACCCCCTCCCAGTTCTGCTTCTGGAGTTGTTATTTTCTCTACACTGGTTTCCAGGTAGTTGTAGCATTGATATACCGCTCACTAACTAATAACTACATCTTTGATCTTGTAATCACCAGTAAAACAACAGAGCAAACAAATCACAGGCTGAGATAGTCATGAAACGGGGACCGCTTATGCCAGGTTCAGAGTACAGGACTGTTGTCGCATCACTATGCAGATCACAAAACATTACTTGCTATCTTGTGTTCAGGACTCCTGCAGTCGTTGTGAGTTCATACTATTCCACTGCAGTAAAATCTAAAAAGAAAAGACTCACACAAGAAGTCGTGTGCAATGTTTAGTTACCCAGACTTTTAAATTCCACTTTTGCTCGGTCACTACTTAGTCGGTGTCAGACAGGAGAATGTTGCATCGAGCAGACACTTTCCCTTTATAACTGCAGCATCACCAGACTACGTATTGATAACTAGTGACGTGGGCCAACCACTCAAAAAAGAACCAAACAAGTTTTATGTGGCCGCTGGGTAAGTTATAGAATCAGTATGTGCCTGATCAGGGTGTAACACCAGTGTAACACCAGTGTAACACCAGTGTAACACCAGTGTAACACCAGTGGAACACCAGTGGAACACCAGTGGAACACCAGTGGAACACCAGTGGAACACCAGTGGAACACCAGGCTACAGCGGCCACCCTATTTGAGCATGCAGTATATTCTACAACTAGGCGGCAGAAAAGCTCTGAAACAAACTGTTCACATCTAATTGATAAGATTGAGGTCTTTAACTTCTTATACAGTCTGTTTTAAGGCATTGCCATTATGTACACCAGGCACACAAATTACCATAGACTTAGATGATATAAAAGTGTTTCATTCTCACTGCAATTCACACAGCATTGCGTTGTTTGTGTTAATACTGGAATTAATACTTATTGGAGCTCTTGAATTCTACAGCAGGCCTCAATAGCCCTGCTGTAGAGTGAAGGATGCTGGGAGTTATCTGTGCATGTGATGGAAGAATGCACAGGTGAGGCATTCCATACATCTTTAAAATAGAGTTTTAAATGATGTTTTTATTGCTCAGCGTTTAATTTTGCCTAGTTTTTTTTTTTTTTCCAAATTCCCAAAATTCCCGAGCTAAACTTCCCATTTCTGTCCTTCCCAGGACAGAAATTTACCGGAAACTTTCCGCCCCTTTGCAACCCTAATTGGACGTGAGAGAGCTGTTTTACTGTTGTGTCGAGAAACCACAACACTTGTCTCATATGACACTGCATACTATGTTATTTTCGAAAAAAATTAATAATTTCTGCAGTGTCATAACTACATCTCTGACTTTTATAACAAACCAGACCGTTTCAAAATCGGTTGAAAACCAAGTTATGGTTATTTACCACTACCAACACAATGTTATGGGTGAGCGAGCAACCTCTGGCAAGATGGCCGCCATGTTGTGTATGTCAGTTAAGTGTTTAACTGACGTACACAGGAAAACTAGTCTGGTATCTCACCTGAAGGAAATTACAATTTGCGCCATTCTCCCAGTATTATGATATAATAAAATAACTCTGTGTAAATGTACGTGTGTAAACTTTGAACATGGACGAAACGAACTGAGCTGTGGTAGTGCTCACTCCTTGTGTCGCGTCACCACAACACTTGTGTGCGCAGCGGTGGTGTGGCGTAGCGACGTCACTCTGAAGTCTGTACAAGTTGAAGCGGCGACAACTGAGTTATGGTTAGCAACGCTAGCAGCTAGCTACTAGCTTCAGCTGTCGTACTGGGTCGTGTAACAACGTTAACCGAGGAAGGTGTTGCCCAATGCTCGATGGACAACCGCTGTCTGCGTGACGCAGCGGATTTGTGGCTAGCGCCTAGCATCTGTGACCGGAGAGCATTGATGCCCATTGAAGCTACACTCGCTTTCTTCCTACAGACCAAACAGTCGCCTCCCGGTCACTCCCAGCGACGTCCAGCCAGACCCCGCAAATTTACACTTACCAATTGCAGCAATATAATGTATATAGCCGTCCTCTCCTACAGCCTGCAGCCGTTGAATCTTCCAGGTAGAGTGAAGAGGAGAGTATAGTGGGAGATTCAACGGCTCGCGCTCTTCGCGCCGGCCCCGCCCCCGCTTGCACGCCAGGTATTTTTTTGTTGCGTTGTCGTGAGGACTAGAATAAGTGAATTCACATAAACTTTTAACAACTTTTGACAAATATGCTATTCACATCGAGAAAACAACACATCTGTAAGCTATTTTATTAAGTTGCTTTATTGTGGAAGGTTGATGTGTAGTTCCTGTTATAAGCAAGGTGTTGGTTGGGACTCTTGTTTTGAAGGGGGGTCCTAACGGAAGGAGCGAAGGAAAATAAACGGGTGAGATCTCCCGATTCAATAACCATCTCTCCTGTCATTTTTCGGCTCAGGCCTGACAGTATAAGAGCAAAAAAACATCGGCTACACAGAGTCTTGAATTCAAAAAAGAGGGCGGCTGTGGCCGAGGGGGTAGAGTGGTCGTCCTCCAACTTGAAGGTCGGCGGTTCGATACCCAGTCTGAACCATCTGCATGCCGAAGTGTCCCCCATAGAATAACAAAGTGCTGCAAGTAGATGCACTGTATGAATGTGAATGTGAAACTGTACTGGAAAGCGCTTTGAGTGGTCTTCATCAGACTAGAAAAGCGCTTTATAAATACAAATCCATTTACCATTCAAGACTTTTTAATACTTTTCAAGGGTCTTGATTTTCCCTAAATTTATATATCACCTTTTAATACTTTTCAAGACCCCGCGGATACCCTGATTATAAGAATGAAGTCATCGAGGTTTGTCACAAGTGTCAAAGTACAAGTTTGTGTGTTTTGTTTGAACAAGCTCAGTGTGTGTGTGTTGTTACAGTCAGTAAATCATGAAAAACGTCTTTTGCTTGAAATGCATGAATTATTTTACTAAAAGAAACAAACATCGTTTCTGCTGCTGCTTCATCAGTTATGTAAGTCTGTTATGCCCTTTGACCTCTTCCTCTTTGGTCTTAACCCCCTTGTTTCATCGTGCTGTGTAACTCCGTGACACCACGTTGTGCACGTGAGTGTTTGTGTAGAGACATGAAGACAAAGAGCTCAGAGTTAGTTTACTTGTATGTTTATTGTGTGGTGCGCCGCGGTGCGTTCAGGGACCCGGAGCCGCCTCCGGCCGCCGCTGCAGCAGGAGCAACAGAGCTTTTTACAGGAATACAAATATTAAACAGAACTTCGAGATTAAAACAGAGCAGTTTTTTTTTTTTTTTAAACATCAAAGTGAAGATTGTCACTCGAGTTTGTTTTGTGAATCAGCTCAGACACTAAAACCACATTTCTGTCAGATTAATATTTAAAACACTTTCAATAACTCAAGGCTGTTTCATCACATGAGAATATATTATCTGCAACTTTTCATTTCCTCCGGTTGTTTTAATAAAGAACCCACAGACTTTGACCAGGACCCGGTTCTGTGTACCAGGACGGGGTTTTAACTGGAGCTGTTGTCATAGCAACAAGTATCCATGACGAGGACAACTTGAGAGGATGTTAAAGTGAAATGTTCCAGATCTCTTTGCGTCTGTGTTGAACAGAACAAGGCCCTGACTGCACAACTGTAACGTTTGTTTTTCACTCCCACAAGTGCCAGACGGGTGGAGTTTACAGCAGTATGTCAACAGAAGCTGGGCTGCAAGAGGAAACTCACACAACCTGAGAAACTTTCAGTCAAACTTCACAACAAGCTGAAACCCAACAGACGTGTGCACATCTGCGTCGGAGCAACAATCAAATCGCACTTCATAAAAACAAACCTCTTTCTATCAGGTAGAGAAACAGCAGGTGATCGTCTCAGTAACATTCATACGTTTGAATCAGACTCTATGGAGAAGTTATAAATAGACATGGAAACATGCAGAGTGAGGAAGGGAGACGACTATAAAGACATAAATATGTGAAATAAAGAAGTTTAAAAGTGAACAACAAATAAAAGTTGACGAACATTTCTTCCACAGCAGGACAGAACGGAACGAGAAGTCATTCTAGGTTATTATCTTTTTTTTGGAAGGCAACTTTTTCTATTTATTATTTTTTTAAAACCTTTTGTTTATTCTATTTGTGATCAACAAATATCTGTATTCAGATAAGTAGCAGCAGAAGGTTTTTTTAGTTTTTGGATGTTTAACTTTTTTTGTGCTCTGTTTTCCTGCCGCAGGGGACGAGGACGGCGTCCTCCGGGCGGCTGAACGCCTCGGGGACACGCTGGGGACAGTTACACCAGAACCACCTCCACGGCCGACAGCCACTGTTCCAAAGCTTTAAATAGAACGTTAATATTAGTTTGATGAGAAGCGGTGACTTTAAGTTTCCTCTGGCGGACGGACGTCTCCCTCTGAGGAGGAGCTGCCTCTCCAATGCTTTTTAATGCAAATCAATGAATTGAAAAACATTTTCTCTTTCTTTGAATTGGTCGCCTGTTACTGAGGGAGGAGCTCATCACCGCCGCCACGAGAACAGCCTAAAGGTCACCGCCTTGATACTTTGATCAGAACTTTATTCTGAAAGGGACGTCGGCGTAGAGGTGGTTAGGGTGAGCGGCTTCCTGTTTGGTCTTCAGGAGGCACTGACTGGCTGCAGAGGCGGGCAGGGGGAAGAGCTGCCTTCCTGTCGGGTGGACAGGACACTGCATACGTTCAGACCTCCTCCTCCACCTGTTGGTGTCGCCCCCTCCTGGACGGTGATGGTGGACGTGACGTCTTCGTTGTAGAGACGCTTGATCCCATCGTAGAAGTCGTCCACCTCCATCTCCTCCACCTGAAACACAGGCAGACTCAAACTGTGACGAGGGTCTCAGGCGGCAGCGACTGGTTCTTTTGATTCTGAATTCTTGTAATGATGAATGAGTTGATAACATTGAAAGGTTGGTGCGTCACCTTGCGTTTGGCGGAGGCCTTGCTGCGCAGCATGACCTTCTGCAGGTGGAGGTTTCTGGGTGGGGAGAGCAGAGCCAGGAGGCTGCTGTGGGTGGAGGAGGAGACGCAGCTCAAGGGCGGCGGCCTCCCCCCCTCCCCTCCAGCGGGTGGCTGGGCGGCGGAGGCAGAGACCAGGGCGTGGTCCCTGGAAGACTCAGTGGTGGAGGTGGTGATGGTCCCTGGAGAGGATAAGAGAAATACTTTAAAAACTATTTGTGCCGATTTCTAAACTTTCCAAAAATATATCCTCTGTCCTTGTGGAAACCTGAAGCCTCCATTACCCAGAATCCAACAGGAGTGTGACATAAGGTCCCTTCTTCCAACTCCACACCCCAATGTTCTTCTAACTTGTTTTCTTGTAGGAAGTGCAGTTTCTTAAATATCACACAGCTCCCTCTAGAGGCAAAGACGGCTAACTACAACACTTTGACTTCCCCAACACCCTGACAGACTCTGATGTGTAAAAACTGTGTGAAGCATAGACATATATAAACACTAGATGTCTCGTCTGCGTTGCCGGCCAACGGAGCCGGACGTCACCACATGGCGGCCATCTTGCTAGGGAGCAGCTCGCTCACCCATAACATTGTGTTGGTAGTGGTAATTAACCATAACTTGCTCAATTTTCAACCGATTTTTAAACGGTCTGGTTTGTTATAAACGTCAGAGATGTAGATATGACACTGCATACTTATGAATAATTATGTTATTTTCTAAAAAAAAAAAAAAATGTATGCAGTGTCATAACTACATCTCTGACGTTTATAACAAACCAGACCGTTTCAAAATCGGTTGAAAATTGAGCAAGTTATGGTTATTTACCACTACCAACACAATGTTATGGGTGAGCGAGCTGCTCCCTAGCAAGATGGCCGCCATGTGTGGACGTCCGGCCCCGTCGAACGAGACATCTAGTCTTTATATATGATATCTATGGACTCCACACCCCAATGTTCTTCTAACTTGTTTTCTTGTAGGAAGTGCAGAACATTAGATGTCACACAGCTCCCTCTAGAGGCAAAGGCGGCTAACTACAACACTTTGACTTTCCCCAACACCCTGACAGACTCTGATGTGTAAAAACTGAGTGAAGTTCCTCTTTTAATGTACCCAGAGTGCAGCAGGGGAGGTTAGGCTCCGGGGGGGGTGGGCTCTGCAGGGGCTGGTAGATGTAGACAGTGTTCGGAGGCAGGGAAACTCTCAGTGTGGACAGACTACGTGCCACCAGCTCGCGACTCCTGATCAACTCAGAGCTGGTGATCTGAGAGAGACAGAAACAAGAAAGACATTTATATTTCCATGTACGTGAGTCTTTGCAGTCGTACAGGTGACAACAGGAAGTAGGGGGAGGGGGAGGGGGGGGTGGTACCTGTGCCCTTCTCAGCAGGTCGATGGTTAGCGCCAGCCAATCAGGGCAGCAGGTCTCCAGCTCCAGGGTGATGAGGGCCAAGGCCAGCATGGATCCTCTGATCTACAGGGACATTGAGGGACAGACCTGGTCATTGAGCCGGCAGGTGAAAAGCCCACAGAGGAGCTGAGGGTTCTGAGTGTGTGTGTGTGTGTGTGTGTGTGTGTGTACCTGGACGAGTGTGTGGTTGGCCAGACAGTGGTAGAGTCGCTGTGTGAGCAGGGCGAGGTGCTGAGAGCGGTTCAGTCCCAACACCGAGTCCAAGAACCCAGAGCGACACGACAACACCATCGCGTGGAACTATTGGGGAGGGAGAAAAGAAGACAACATCATGCCAGACTCAGGGACAGAGAGGGTGTGTGTGTGTCTGTGTGTGTGTGTGTGTGTGTCAGACATACTATGTGCAGGAAGTCCAGAGCTGTGGCGGTGTGCAGGTCCCAGTTCAGTTTGTCCAGAACGATCCGCTCCATCCTCAGGATCTCTGCTGGAGAACAGCCACAGCCGCTGGAGGTGACCAGCTCCTTCAGAATGGGCACACACTGACAAACAGACACACACAGACACACACAGACACACACAGTTACCTCACTGGTTATAATGCATCAGAAAAGGTTGATCAGTAACACTCTAAAAGATATCTGATACATTTTCACTGTAGTTTGCTGTATCTCAGTGTGACTGCTTGTTTGCTCAAGTCGTGTGTCATGTGTGTTCGTGTTGTTTGCTCAAGTCGTGTGTCATGTGTGTTTGTGTTGTTTGCTCATGTTGTGTGTCATGTTCACCTCGTCCTCTTCACACGTCTTGGCAGCCAGGAAGAAACAGGCCATGGAGATGCAGCGCAGGTACTTTGGACGAGCCTGAAGAGAAACAATCGATCAATCCACTTGTCGTTGTGTCTTTAACACACAAAGTTCATCCTCACAGGTGTTGTCTCTCCTCTGAATTGTGTCACTGTGAACACACTGGACTCTATTGACCTGTATTAGTGTGTCTGTGTCAATGCCTCAGTTGTTCCATTGACAAACAGGGGGCAGTAATGCTCTGATAAAAGCAGGAGGAGTAAACACTGCAGGTTTCTTTTGAGATGTGTTTACAAATTAAATGGAACGAAACTAAAAAATCAATTGATGGAAAATCTTTGACACGTTTCACAATTCACACGATTGATTCAAGTCATTTAACAAGTGTTCATTAGTCCTTCTGCCTCTGATGAAGCAAAGTAACAAATATACACAAACACTGTGTGTTTTTTGGGGCGTGAAGAGCAGAGTAAATACTTGATGAGTAATAAAAGCAGTTCACACCCTACTGCTCCTGCTCAGTGTAGCAGCTGCAGCCCTGTAGCACCTGGGGGGGTTTGTTTACCTTGATGGGAGCTAGGAAGCGGTCCAGGATGCTAACGGCTAACACCAGGGTCTCTGGGTACAGCCGCAGCCTGCAGTGCAGCTCCGTCAGCCAGCGCACGGCCTCGTCTCGCTGGGCCGGGGACACGTCTGTCTCCTGCAGCCGAGAACACACGGTCAGCATCGTTTCACACAGAGTAATGAGGCGGGAGAAGGTCTATGAATACAAACTATTTAATAAAAGATCATCATCAACAATCTGTTTTCTTTAGACTGGTTTCCACAGGTACTGAGCCGGTCCCGGGGCAAATATTTACCTTCTCAATTAGAGCTAAATCTATTTACAACGTTCCCGACCTCAGGCTCGATCTATAGGAACCCAGCCTCCAGGCGTCTGAACAAGGGAAACTGTTTGTGGACGAAGATGGAACCACAAACAGAGCGGGTTGTGAGTTCTCCCTTTGCACTTTGTCGTGTATTCACTAGAGTAAATGATTTTAGCATGTGTTTAAATATAATGACAGGCCGATATTTATGATGCTTATTTCCAGAGAATCCTCCAGATGTTTGTTCAAGTAGGTCTGTCCTTCTTTGGAAAGACCTTTGACTTTGAGAATGACCTCTGATCAGCAAATGGATGGGGGTAAAGGGAAGGTCCATGACCATTGCATTTTCATCTTTATGTGCAAAACACCTCCTTACTTGGGGTGATGGCCCTGTTGTGTGATGTCATGTTATCTCTAGTTTTGGGGTCCCACCTCCCACCCATAAAACGTCTTGCCCGGCAGGGACAAGTCAGACTTTCACTATTGGCTTGTGATGTCTCCGGGTGTACCATGGTGCCCGTCTGACCTGTGACACTTCTGTGTAATAATTCTGTTTTACTGCAAGTTCTGGGTCTGCGTCTCCTCTCTTCAAACACCGACTTCAACAACACTGCTGCTTGAAAGACACGGCAACTTTAAGACAGCAAAGTTATTTCAAGTCTTGTATCATGTTGTTCTGGATCTTTAGTCAGGATCCTGCTGAGGCTTTCGTGACTGACACAGAAAAGACGAACAGGAAGTCAAACCAGCTCGACTGCTGTGAGACCGAATCACAAAGTATCTCCACCGAAACAATAGCAGGAATTCATTTAGTTCCTCTCAGTTGAAACTATTCACCCGACGACCTTCCAACCCTTCTCAGAGGATTCTTCTACTCAATGAAAAACATCATACAGAATTCACAGGGGAGTTTAGTAATATGTTAGTTACTATAATAATAAGATTATCTTTCTATCTGAGCATCGGTCTGGTCAACATTAGTTATCTGACCTGGGTTCATGTTGAGAGTAAACACAGCTGAGAGCAGCTTTAAATGATCAGTTAACTCAGATCTAGAGCTCATTCCTCCGCTGAGCTCCGCCTCCAACGCACCCTGAGATTAATCCAGCTGCTCCAAACTGCAAACACTCAAATATATTAATTCTGTAATTGTGTTCCACGTTTCATCAAGATCCACAGAAGAAATTAACCTGAGGTAGAAAAACTTAAACCACTAATAAAATGACTGTATAGGGTCCATCCATCTGGCTACAGAGCAGAAACATCTTCAAACACAACTAAAGGTTATAAAATATAAAATAATGAAAATATAAATTATGTAATTCTGTAATTTTTTAATGTGTGGTCATTGGAAATCTAAACTATTTGACATTTCCTGAGAATTTGCCTCTGAGCTGAAGTCAGTGAGTGGAATGTGTAACGCTGGACCACCAGCAGGGGTCAAAGGTCAGAGCACTGCAACATGACACTGTTACGCATCACAGCTCTTAGCATCCAGCTTGTTTCTGCTGCTGGACCAAAAAGACTAAATCCTAAAAGGATGTCCTCCCTCTCCTGTGTCTCGTGTCTTCGTCCACAAACTCCGGCTCCTTTGCAGCGATTGGTCAAGTTCAGACGATGGAAGAAACCGCTGAGTCAACGATTATTACCGTCTCTCTCATGTCTCACCAGCAGGGGAGTGTTCACCCTGTGGCAGTGAAACTGTTTATATGTTCTGAGACCTTCTTGACCTCACACACCAGTTTACACATCTGCCTTCCAACCCGTCCTCAGTGTCTCAGTGACGTCATTTACAGCCTTTTATTGGTCTGTTTATCATCGATGCAGAGTGAGAGACGAGCAGGTTCAAGGACCAGATTGAGGCGAGTTTACTTTTCTTCATATTAAGTCAATTTCAGTTTGATGTCTGAGTTTTCAAACCATGAAATTAACAGAATGTGAAACTCCAGCAGGAGGCGAAGAGAACTGACGTGACCTGTCCGAGGAGAAATGCTTTTCTGAACCTGGTCACCGAGCAAACAGGTTCAGTGAAAAGTAGGTTGATGATACGTTTAACCATTATTCAATTCAGCAATGTGATTAATAACTCACGGCGTATGACAGTGTGGAATTCACAGGTATCTGACACAATGTGAGATGAGCTAATAAAGTGGGTGAGCCCAGCTGAGGGCGTGTGATGACATAAGATCAGTGTCATCACAGACGGACGTGTTGTGCGTCTGTTGTTGTGAGGAAACTCAATGTCTCAGCAGAGTCTGACTCACTGACTCAGTGCGTCTTCGTTCATTTGTAGACAAATAAATCAATTTAAACATCATTTAACAAGACAGATTAACAAGAAACATTAAATATGAATCACTCGACTGCTACCGATGACAGGAAAAATTATAAAAGCAGCAGCTCTCACCCGATTCTAAGGATGTATTATTTATCTGTGAACTTATTATATCATGCTCACAGAATCAGACAAACAGACGATTGTTTCCATGCGACAAAATGTTGCCGTAGTAACAAAACATGTGGAAATTGATAACTGAATGAATAACTGAAGTAGGGGTGCAACGATTAGTCGACGTCGTTGGCAAAAATCAATGACAAAATAGTCGCAGACGAATTTACTCGTCGATGAATCGTTGATGACATCATAGCGCGTGTTTCTCAAAGCGAAAAGTTATCCTATTGCCTGACAAACGTCTTTTTTTAATCACAATTATTTAGTCAGAAGAAGACTGTAGTTTCGTTTGTTGATGTTTTTATTAATGTTATTTTCCCTGTCCTTTTTGTTAACTGGAAAAATGGATACTTGATTTTTTATTTATTTTTAGTATCAGCACTTGGCCTGTTCTTGGTTCACAGTAAAAACGGAAACTTGAATTTAAATTATTTTTTTTAATTAGCACTTTACTTTGCCTGTCCTTGCTTTTAAATGGACAAAAACTTGATTTGTCTCTGCTTTTGTTTCAACAGTACCCTTATATGCAGCAAAGTTTATTAAAAGACATTTTTTTTGAATGAAGTATCGATATTTATTGTCTTTATTTTCAGTCATCACATGCCTCGAACAACCTCAAGCTAACTTTAAAAGCAATTGAGAATTTGTGTCATTCATAATCCGATTAATCATTTCAATAATCGTTGACTAATCGACTATCAGAATAGTTGTTAGTTGCAGCCCTGAACTGAAGGGACTTGAGGTAAACTCATCATGATAAGGTCGTCTCGGACCTTCAACTCCACTGGGAGCTTCCCTGCTGTTAGACTGGTCTTTACAATGTGGACGAGAGGAACCAGGAACAGTGATGGTGGGTTTGTTGTTAAACATGATTTGTTGAGTGGGTCCATGTGCTGCTGGACTAACTGGAGGTGTGTTCAGAGACGGATCCTCACCTGTGAGGCCGGCGTCTTCCACACGTAGTCCTTCCACATCTCGGCTTCCCGAGAGGCCGCCTCTTCCAGGAGAAAAGACAGCCTCACGCGACCCCAGGGCTCAGTGGACCTCATCCTCCCCCCCCCTGGTTGAGCCGACCTCCTCACTGGGAACAGCTACCTGCAAACCACACAGACAGAGAGGGTTCAACAAACAGGGACCGAGCTGGTTTACGTGTAAAAGTTAAAGGATTCTCTTAAATCTTGATGTTTTGTATTTGTATTTGTAGTTTTGGTTCCTTCCCATCAGAGAAATGTTTATATGGTTTGCATTTATATAGCACTTTTCTAGTCTTGATGACCACTCAAAGCGCTTTACAGTACAGTTTTAAATTCACACATTCATACAGTGCATCTATTCGCAGCACATTGTAATTTATGAATAAATAAGAAGTATATAGTGAGTAAATATATACTGGTTTCCTATTTTTTATTGCTCTCCTATGTATGTTGTATTTATTGCGTTTTTATGTTTCTATGTTCATTGTTTGCACCATTAACCAGAGCAAATTCCTTGTATGTGTAAACGTACTTGGCAATAAAATACTTCTGATTCTGATTGTATGGGGGGCAATTCAGGGTTCAGCATCTTGCCCAAGGACACTTTGGCATGCAGATGGGGAAGACTGGGGATCGAACTGCCGACCTTTAGGTTGGAGGACAACTACTCTACCCCTCAGCCACAGCCGCCCCATATATGCTCAGGGCAAAGTAGGAGTTTGCGATATGAGGTTTTAAACTGAGCGTTAACATAATAGACTTGATATTAAGATGGATGATGACAGCTCCTAAGTGAAGTCCACTGTGTGTCTGTGGTGTGGGTCAGAAATCCTGTCTCCTCCAGGTCAGTGGAAGGGACAAGTCAAAACGAACCAGGACCACATGTATTCCTCACAGATGGTTTCTCACAGTTCTTATCACTGTGATGAATGTTCATGTTTATGTTTATCAGTCTGATGATATGGAACTGGGTCAAACTGTCCTGTTCTTCTAACCTGTTAATAATGAATGAAGTTATGAAACCTAAGTCATGTGAGGACAAAGAGTCTGAAGATACTGGAAGTGGAATTAGTCCAGAATGAAACTGTGTTAGACTTTTATCTCAAAGAAGCTAAAACAATAAACTGTTTAGTTGACTGAATTAGATCATGAGCCTTTTAACCTGGTGTGTAGCTTCTATAGCTTCTAATGTAACTGCAACGCAAACTGTCCCCGAGCAGAAACCACCAGGAGATCCTCCTCCGGGGGTTTCTCCTCCTCGGGGGGTTTCTCCTCCTCGGGGGGCTTCTCCTCCTTGGGGGGCTTCTCCTCCTCCAGGGGCTTCTCCTCCTCCAGGGGGCTTCTCCTCCTCCAGGGGCTTCTCCTCCTCCGGGAGCTTCCACCATGTTGAGGAAAGCACCCGGCCTCCCGGAGCAGGTGCATTACCAAGCGTCCCCTTCCTTTATTTCCCCGGGTCAGACTATAACCTGGAGCGGAGCTAGCTCGACAGCCAGCTGCTAACGTAGCGTCGCTAACAACTCGCTAACTCTTGTCTATTTAAAACAAATACACGTTTCGAAGCTCCGTGTCCACCACCGGCGGGTGTCATTGAAACGACCCGGGTTCGTGTCCCCGCGGCCGGCTGAGCTAGCTTCACACCGAGGCCGTTTAAATGCCAGAGTGCGATCCAGGAGTTAGACGGAGCCTCACCTCCCCTGCGAAGCGGAGCAGGCCACTGTTGGATTTCATCTGGTCCTCTCGGGCCAACGGGACGGAGCTTCCCTCGCTTCAGACCTCCATCTTCTCTTCCCTGGTGGAGAAGGTTCCTGTAGAAAAAGATATAAAAATAAAATAACGGAACATAGACAGAGTCTACTTCCGAGGAGGGGACTGAGGGGGAAGAGAGGGGACTGACTCCGCCCAGCTCGGGGCCGAACGGGAGGAGAAAACAAACACACCCTCTGTGGAATATTCCCTTTGGAATCATGAGTTTATCCATCAACTATTTGTTTACAGTGTCAAATATCTATTTATTTGTAGTTTATATTTTATTTAAAATATGTTGTTTCTCTGAGACAAATGTATTTTGTGTTTTACTGGTCTGATGTTTGTATTTAAATATCATTGGCATTTATTTCTATGCTGAAATTGACCTATGAGTGTGTAATAAACACTAAATGATAAAAAATACAGCAGACAAAATAAAGCAGAAGCTCTGTTTGGATTAAATGACACAAACATTTATTGTTTTGCTGTGTTTCTGCCAAATGGGATCCTGTAATACTGAATACCTCAGCAACATGTCTTTATGATGTATGCTATATCATGTATGGTGGGGTGTGCAGGTATGCAATGAAGGTATGAGTGGATATCATTATGTACTCACTTTGTTTTGTAATAGCTGCCTATTTTTGAGACAAATATGTGCAAAGTCTGTTATTAGAGTCAATTCTCCACCATATACTACTTGTTCCTGTATAAAGAAACACGTCTAATTTGCCATGTACCATGCCTAAGAAAAGTTTAATAAAAACTTAAGTTCAAAAAAAAAAATGACACAAACAACAATATCTTAACGAATACAAGTTTTCAGTTGGTTATTTAACATCTGTTGTGTGGACTCAAGAGAGACTGTGCATTGAGTTTGTTCCAGAAAATATCCTAAAACATCCTTCTGACATTATGCACCTTTCATATCTGTTCTCTGTTACTCTGGCTGGGTTTTAAACCAGGCTTTATAATGTGCACGTTGAGGGATGTAAATCTGCATAAAAGTGAAGTCCAAAGCAAACGTTGACGTTATTGTTATTACCACTTACAGCAGTTACTGCCTGGACAGATCATGTTATTACAACAACAGCTGCTAGTGACACTGATATATCATATATTCCTGTTATTACTAATGTTTATTGGGGAAAATAATAATGTGTGTCCCCTGGTTGAGCCGACCTCCTCACTGGGAACAGCTACCTGCACAAGGACAGGGGTTACACTTCAACAAACAGGGAGCGAGCTGGTCTACGTGTAAAAGTTTCTGTAATCAGACAAACGTTTATATGCTCACAGCGAAGTAGGAGTTGGCGATATGAGGATTTAAACTGTGCATTAACATAATAGACTTGATATTAAGATGGATGATGACAGCTCCTAAGTGAAGCCCACTGTGTGTCTGTGGTGTGGGTCACAGATCCCGTCTCCTCCAGGTCAGTGGAAGGGACAAAGGAATAAGTCAAAACAATCCAAGAACACATGTATTCCTCAAAGATGGATTCTGACAGTTCAAACAGTTCTTATCACTGTGATGAATGTTCATGTTTATCAGTCTGATGATATGAAACTTGGTCAAACTGTCCTGTTCTTCTAACCTGTTAATAATGAATGAAGTTATGAAACCTAAGTCATCTGAGGACAAAGAGTCTGAAGATACTGAAAGTGGAATTAGTGGTATATGGTTGATAGATAGACAGACAGATAGATAGATGGATACTTTATTGATCCAGTAGAACAAAAAACAGACAAACACAAGAGCATAGGAATAATAAAAGGTCAAAATAGGTCAAGAACAAATTCACTGCAGTGAGATGAAAGTCTCTCCACCAGAACCAAAACAAAAGCTGTGATCGTAAAGAAGTATTGTGCTAATGGAGATATTGACAATACAAATATAAATATAAGGTGATTGAAAGACACAAGTAACCAAGACAGAGTATTGAAGCCAAATATAAATACAGATTTAAAGATTAATAACTGAAGCTGTACAAAGCTCTGCATTAAACATAACCTGTGAAAATGATGATGCAGCAGATGTAAGTGTATTCGAAACAAATTGCAAATTCAAGAAATATAAAAATAAATATTATAGTTATATTCATAGATTATATGTATTTATTTGACTCTATATGTTTCACAGAGTCCGTGAGAAGTTTGTACAACATTCACATTCTGTTATTTTGACATTTACAAAAGAGTTTTTTGTATTTATTACTAAAAGACTGAAGGCACTACGTAATGCCAATATTGCGTCAGGGCTCTGCGCAGCGATAGGCCAATCAGAGCCTCCCATTTTGGGCGGAATATTTGAACGTAGTAAAGAGCGGCTCGCTGATTGGCTGACGCAGCGGTCAGTCAGTAGGGGGGCGTGTCTCACAGAAGATCGATTCTAACTCAGCTCCTGAGGAATCTGTGGATTTACTGATGATTAACTATCGATAATAACGAAGAATATGTTTCGGAACTTTGCTCAAACTCAAGTGAAACGTTAGAAACAAACGTTTAATGGAAGCGTCACACTCGGGAGGAGGGGACTGCTATTCTGGAAAGCTCGCCTCTGATTGGCTGCGGCCGCGTGACGCAAGGGCTGTGGGCGTGAGCGTTGAGGACATCAACAAAGGAGAGAAAGAGACAGAACAGAGACAGAGAAGGAAGAAGCAAAGGAAGGAAGGAAGGAAAGAAGGAGTCCACAGAAACAAGAGAAACTGAAAGAAGAGAAGCAACAGAACCAGAAGCAGCAGAAACAAGAAATGAGGATTTAAGCTCCGAAGCAGGTAAACACATTTTAATTTAACATTTCACTTCCACTCAGATTCACTGAGAGAATCCGAGACTTTGACAGAAGAGACATGAATGTGATCCATCGACAAAAGGACGTTTATTCATCTTTAATCTTCACTAACAGAAGATTATTATAAAACATATGAACACCAGTTCTCTGGATTTCTTCTGTCAACTCGTCTGGATCGAACCTGAACTGTTTCCTGGTCTCTGTCTCATTAAGAGAAGAATCCTCTCAGCGACCTGAACCTCCCTTTGTGTTATTGTTATTTTCCTGATATTTAAAATGTAAAATCATCTGTTTTATATCGGTTAAAATCAGAAATGTCTCAAACAGACAGTTGTTGTTCTGCCTCGGATCCTCTCGACCCTTTTTAAAAACCCTCGGTTCTGTTTACGACGAGAAACAGAAACCACAACAACAACAACCTCCTTTTATTCGGTTATTCACGTCCATAAACATCCATCATAAACATAACGTGACGGTTTGACATCATAAATGTTGTCGAGCGGTTTATATTCATAAAGCTGTTGAGGAAGCAGAGCCCCTCCCCCCGCGGATCTGATGTTAGCTCGCAGCGGCTAACGCTAGCTTCTCCGTTAGCTCCTCCGTTAGCTTCTTTCCGTTAGCATCCGGGCTAGAAGGCTAAAGATGGAGGTTTCCGGTCGAGCGGAGGTTGTTGTGTTCGGTTCCGGTTGTTTATCAACCGACGGAACCGTGGACAAGCGGGTGTTTGTCTCGGTTCGAGGGCAGAAGGCGTCGACCGACCGGAGGGAATCTGACACCGGAGCCCAGCTGGGGGGGGGGGGGGGCTGGGCTCCGAGCCCTGGAAGAGAAATACAAGAATAACACAAATCACACTGTAACACAACACAGAGAAATGAGCCGTTTAAAAAACACACAACATAACATCAACACGTCAAAAGAAGGTTTAATTTAACCAGAAGAGAGAATCTAAATCCTCTTGAGTCAAATGTTTTTCGTATATGTAAATAAATAATGAATTACAAGTGTGTAAATGAATAAATAACGATTAGTCATTGAAGATCATTTAAGATAAAGCAGGTATAGAAAGTGAATATATTCATATTGAGGTGTAGCAAAGAATTAATGCGAACGTCTACTTTGGTGGAAGAAATTAATTCGGTTAAATATTCAAATTGTTGCATTTTATTAATTTGTTATTTCTTATTTGACCTTTCTACTGATTGATATTGTGTGTTTCACTCCTGAACACTTGCTTTTGTCTTGAGACTGAATCTGTTCTTTCCCTGTTTCCTGCTGTAGTGTGATTACTGTGTGAAAGTCGACTTCACCTCCTGAGCCACAACGGAGACATGGACGCCTACAAGCTGATGAAGGAGCTGCGGGTGAATTACGAGCAGGAGGTTTTTTATCTGCCCAAAGAAACGGGACTGGTCCTCATCGAGTCCTCCACCCGGGTGAGCACGCTGGACTCGCTCCTGATCCACAGCATCATCACTGAAGTCATGAGTGTTGTCCCAGACGAAGCAGGTTTAACATCAACACGTCTTTGTTTCCTCAGGACGACAGTCGGATCTCGGCGAAGTGCAGAGATGTCCAAGTGGAGGACCTGTGGAGTCTCACCAGCTTCTTCGGTTACAGCACGCAGACCTTCGTCCTGGCGGTGAACCTGCTGGACAGATTCCTGGCCTTGATGAGGGTGAGAGATTCGAACACATGATAGCAGCAGACACGGGACACCGCAGCACGCCACGCATTCCGTCCGCCTGTGCAGTTTGTGAATACCTGAAGCCTCAGTTATCATCTGTAGATGCAGATGAATAAGTGTGTCTACTTTGTTTCGGTAATAAAAATATTCAGCTTGAAATTAAACCAGCACTCAAGAGTCCAGGACTTAAACCAGACGTTCCTCACTGGTGCAGCCAGTTCCCCGGGTTCTGAACGGGTTTCCATCTTCCTCCATCACGTTACTGAGTCACAGCTCTTTTGCTTTTGTTGCCAACCTCGTAAAGTGTTCTTTAATAAACTTGGATCAAACCGTGACTAACTCCCCCCCCCCCCCCCCTTCGCCCCCTCAGATCCAGCCGAAGCACCTGTCCTGCGTCAGCCTCAGCTGCCTCCACATGGCGGCCAAGGTGACGGAGGAGGAGTGCGACGTGACGTCCAGCGACGAGCTCATCCGCATCGGGCAGTGCAGGTTCTCCGTGTCCGACCTCTGCCGCATGGAGAAGATCGTCTCCGAGAAGCTCGACTTCAAGTCCAAAGCCATCACTGCCTTAACCTTCCTGCAGCTGTACCATCAGATCGCCCTCTCGCACTCCACGGACAGGTGAGGTCACAGCCAACAGGAAGTGACACGGAAGCCGATGATGGTTTTCAGCATAGATATCATATATAAAGACTAGATTTCTCGTCTGCGTTGCCGGCAAACGGAGACCAACGTCCGCACATGGCGGCCATCTTGCTAGGGGGCATCTCGCTCACCCATAACATTGTGTTGGTAAATAACCATAACTTGCTCAATTTTCAACCGATTTTTAAACGGTTTGGTTTGTTATAAACGCCAGAGATGTAGATATGACACTGCATACTTATGAATAATTATGTTATTTTCTAAAAAAAAAATGAATAATTTATGCAGTGTCATAACTACATCTCTGACGTTTATAACAAACCAGATCGTTTAAAATCGGTTGGAAATTCAGCAAGTTATGGTTATTTACCACTACAACACAATGTTATGGGTGAGCGAGCTGCCCCCTAGCAAGATGGCCGCCATGTGCGGACGTCCGGCTCCGTCGAACGAGACATCTAGTCTTTATATATAAATCTATGGTTTTCAGAACCAACTTCAGGCTTTAAATAAACTCATTTCTATTAAAAACTTCCTGCTGAGACGCTTCATCGATCAAAGTCAACGTTTAGTCCATTAGATTTATTCTTTCACATCAGCTTCAAACCATATTTCTTCGTGAATAAGTCAAGTTTTGAGACATTTCACCGTCCACACAAGTTACCAGAGGTCATGTTTTCCTCTGATCTGATTGGCAGAGCCTCCCCGCCCCCCCCGTTTCTCAGTGGTTCGACCCGGTGTGGCACAGTTTACTTTCAGCTGACTCCATGTCTGACTGAAGTGCACTGATAAGATTTGTTGTCACCTGCTGCCGGCTCTAGAATCTCACACTTACATAACCTCTCGTGTTGTTTTTAATACGCACGACCACGTCAATATTCACTTTTAACTGCTCTTTATCTCAAAACGTGTTGTTTACGAGACGGTGGGAGTTGATTGTGTTTGTGTGACGGACCTGGAGCATGTCTGAACCTGACTCTGTGTGAACAGGAAGGAGACCCTGAGCCTGGAGAAGCTGGAGGCTCAGCTCAAAGCCTGTCTGTGCCGAATCGCCTTCTCCAAAGCAAAGGTAGGAATCCGGAGCTCCGCCTGGATTACAGCGGCTCAGTCGTCTAATGAGTTTCTCGAAAAACGTCGCTGCTTGTTTGATATTTATTATCGTTTTTCTTTCTGTCCATTTTTCTCCCACGCAGCCGTCCGTCTTGGCCCTGTCGCTCCTGAGGCAGCAGATCGCAGCCGTGCAGTCGGAGGACATGTTGGAGATCGCCTCTCACATCCAGAGACACTTGAAGGTGAATGACACACTGAGCTCTATTGAGATTGACCACCTCGTCGATAGCTCTGCAGACTCATTACGATTAACATTAGACTCAATAGCTCCTCTAAAAAAGAAACATGTCAAACAAAGTAAATTAGCTCCGTGGTATAATTCCAAGACAAATGAGTTGAAACAAATATCAAGAAAACTAGAAAGGAAGTGGCGCTCCAGCAACTGTTGAAAATCTCCTTGACTGGAAGAGTAGTGTTTAAGAATATAAAAACATCTGTGTCACTTGTGTCGTCCTGGGAGACGGATCCTCACATGTGTCTCTCTGAGGTTTCTACGTAGTTTTACCTGTTGAAAGGGTTTTTAGTAGTTTGTCCTGACTCTTGCTGAGGGTGAAGGACAGAGGATGTCTCACCATGTTAAAGCCCTGTGAGACAAACTGTGATTTGTGAATATTGGCTATACAAATAACATTTGATTTGACTCCTCTAATCAAATGTGGGGGGGGGGGTGTCTCACCTGTGGACTCACACACCGTCATGGAAAACAAAAACACACCCAGCAGCTCGGAGAAAACTCCCTATAGAGGAAGTGAGAGCCCAGAGGTTGAATTCCCTGGAATGTGACCGGTTTCATTTAAGTCCGATTCAAGCTTCCTCAGATCAGCTGTGAACAGGAAGTCAGAAACTCCACAAACAGGCTGAAGACTTTTACTATTTAACATGAGATTTGTAGCAGTGTGTGTGTGTGTGTGGGGGGGGGGTGTTATTGGCTACTCTGGTTATATAATCTTGTGTCTTGTGACTCAACTCAATTTTTTTCCCCATAAAATCGTCAGTTTACACACTGATCACGTTCCTGCTCTCACCTTCCACATTTTTATAACTTGTTTTTCACCTTTTTTTTTACCTTTGTTTTAGAAAACAAATGAACAGTGTTTTCATTCTGGACTATTTTTGAGATTATTAATATTTTTAGGTCTTTGCTTGTAGCTGCCAAATTGACAATCAGGTCACCAGGATGTTTCTTTTCAAACCCGACGCTTATTTTTTTTAATTGTTCCATTTCGACAAAAACTCCCCTAAAGGCCTGAAATGATTTGGAAGCATGTTTTCTAATCTTCGAGCAGAATCAGTGTTTCCTTATTTATATTTTAACACCACATGAAAACCAATGAGCATATAACATTTAACTGGTTCCTCTTCACTTCCCGACCTGGAAGCAGAACCCAGCTCTCTGTTTACCTGTTCAGTAATCAGGTGATTTAAACGCTCCTGATGTCAGTTCACGATCGGGTCTAAACGGGTTTTGTCTGGTTTCAGATTGCCGACGGCGAGCTGCGGCTGTGGAGCGAGCGCGTGGCTCAGTGTCTGTCGGACTACGCCTCGCCCGAGTGCAGCAAGCCCAACCACAGGAAGCTGCAGTGGATCGTGTCGCGGCGGACCGCCCAGAACCTGCACGCCACCCGCAGCGCGCCCGAGCTGCCCACCATCCCCGAGGGGGGGTGGGACGAGAGCGAGAGGTGAGCGCTTCAAACGCACCAGAGAGAGATGTCTGACATTAGATGATCTGCTACTTTAAGCCTCAATAATCATAAATGGGCTCAAATATCACATTTGGTCTCATGTACGTTCAGGACTTCATCACGTCAACTTTCAATGATACTTCCGTTTCCATTTAAAATTAGTTTTAAAACATGAAACAAGACGATCGACCATGATCCTAAACATCTGAACAAATTGAACTTGTTGAAACCTTGATAATTAGGAAAGTAGCTCAATCTTTCACATCAGATTCAGTGAGTTGCAGAGAAATTGATCCTCGAGTTATAGAATCGTTCAGTTTAAATACTCAAAATCACATTGAACCTGGTTCTGTGTTTCAAACTTGAACAGTCACTGGTTGCATCATGTGACGCCTCAGACCAGGAAGCACTGACCACAACTCTGACATCAGAGGGTTCGAATTCAAAAGAAAACTGACACACACACACACACTGACTGTTTCTATAGCAACACAACACTGATGAACACAGTTTAAAAACTCTTCTCAGTTTTCCAGTTAAACAGAAACTGAGAGAAACTGGTTCAGATCAAAATGTGTCATTTACTTCAATACATTTTTAATACTTTTCTTCGAAAGACTCAAGTCACAGACAGATCAAATTAGTTTTCCAGGTGTGTGTGTTTGTGTAGCAACACTCCCCTGAAGCAACCAGTTGTGCAGCAACACACAAGCTTCTGTTGTGTTGTAACAGCTGTGACACACACACCCAGGTTTCTGTTGTGTTGTAACAGCTGTGACACACACACCCGCTCCCAGCTGTGTGTTATGAGATGTGCGAGTCGCTCTGACACAGACGTTTCCATGACGTCCAGATTCCTACGTAACTCTGAGCTTCAGGAGAATTCTCTCTGGAGTCAGTCAAAGCAAACATGGAGACTCCTCCCAGTGGAGGCTCCTCCCAGTGGAGGCTCCTCCCAGTGGAGACTCCTCCCAGTGGAACCAGTGAGAACTCTTTGTTCAAACCAGACGCTCCTCAGACCTGGAGTCTGATGACGTCACGCACCACACCTGAGACGATCTGTCCACAGTCGCTCGTCACCCGAGTCCCGCCCCTCATGAGTCACAACCTGAGATCAGCTGGGGAGCGTCTGACTTTACACCCGCCCCCCCCCCGGCTCCTCTCCTGTAGGGTGTCCGTGCTCTGAGGCTCATGATGAACCATCTCTGAGGTCATCGAGTGTTCAGCTGAATGTGAGTCTGTGTTGTAACAGCGTCTCTTTGTCTCTTTGTGTCTTTGTGTCTCTGCAGCGAGGACTCGTGTGAGGACGTGATGAGTTCAGGTGAGGAGTCTCTCAGCAGCTCGCTGGGCAGCGACGCCGAGGGGCCGTACTTCCCTCTGCACTACCGCCAGCAGAAAGACCGGGACCACCGCCTCGCCTGAAGCCGCCCGTGCCGAACCCCCCCCCCCGCCCCGTCAGACCTCCTTTAATTTATTGCTGATTAAGCTGCGTTGCTGGAGGAGACGAGTGGAGCCGAGTGCTCTGGATCCTTCTGGTAGATTTGGTAGATTTGAGTTAGTGAGTAAGTGTTGGTGCATGTTGAGACGTCACATTCCAGGACGAACGGGTGAAGTTTGGCGGATGAACGCCGGCGGCTCGATACCCGGTGCTGAGCTCGGTCACCGGGTCACAGACACACGTCTCCTCGTTGGGAAAAATGATTTGCCAAAACATGTGTTGTTTATTTCCTAGAATGTTTCTGACTGTTAATTAATCGAAGACTGTTTTTATTAAGGGTAAAGAGAAGTTTCGTTCAGAGCAGTCGCGCGGTTTCGTTTCATCCTCGTTAGCGTCACGTTCTCGTCTGTCGGAACGAAACTGGAGCGTTTGTTATTCCTCTGATCGTTTGTCACAAGTTTAATTTGCACAGTTTTTCTTTTTAAATCTCATTTCAAGTGTTAAATGGTAAAACTGGAGTTTGCGCTTGAGGAGAAACTGAAGCGTGAGCGACGTTCAGCTTCAGACTCGGAGCCTTGCGGTCCCCACAGGGTGTTCAGACTGTGTGTGTGTGTGTGTGTGTTGACGTGTGTGTATGTGTGATATTTAAAGTTGCCAATTTTAGGATGTAGCTAAAAAAAAAAGGTGTTTGATTCTTTTCTGAAAGAATGTTGAATGAAAAGATGTAACGCTGACCACGTGTCCAAAAATTCTAAAAAATGTAAAAAAATGTTAATACAAAAAGATGTAAAACTGTAAATGATGTACAAAAAAAATGTTAATAGTTGTGTAGATATTGAGTTATTTATTCTTTTTGTCACCTGTACTGAAAAACAAAAATCTTATAAAAATGTTATTTTTAATCTTTTTTGTCACGTCCATTTTCTTCCATCAAAAACTCTCAGATTAGAAATAAAGCATCAAAATTATGGATTTAATGTTACAGAAGCTGGTTTTTACAGTTTTCACATGATCCTGTCGACGTCCAATGAGAACCAGAGTCCACCAGATAATTGTCTTTGTTTTTATTGAGAAATTCAGTTCTTGTTTGTATAGAAAAGATAAAGTAAAGATGTTTTATAAAAATAATTTGGCCACTAGATGACCTTTCATTTACCAAAATTAAAAAACCCTCAAGATTTCAGTCCAACAGCTTCGACTAAACAAACACTCAGAGTGAAACTAACACGATGGAGGATGTAGAAATTCCTAAACTACAAACAACAGATTCTCTTTAGCTCGAAGACGCCAAACTGGTCTGACACCGACCAGCAGCTCTGACCTCCGTTCAACCAGCAGATCAGTCACATGATCGTTTCAAGATAAACAAGCAGATAATGTTGTGTAGAGTTTTTCAAATAATTTAAAATACAAACAGTTTAATGAGTATTTCAATGTAATAACAGAAATAGAGCTGAAGCTGGAATGAAGAAGCAAAATACCAGAGCACAAGCAGGAGCTGTTTTTAGGGTTTTGAGTCAGAGAATAAAGAAATGATGTGAAATCAATAAGTTCTGCTGCGGAATCGAGGAAAAAAAATACTAATTATATCTCACACACACAATCACCTAAGCAAACAAAAGCCATGAGCAGAAATCAAATAAATTCCACTCACTCCTCAAGCTCCGCCTCCTTCAGCCTCAGGTCTTCTTCAGGGATCCAGAGTTAATCCAGAGTAAAAACCAGTGTAGATCCAAAACAAAATCAAACCCCCAGAAACCGTCTTTTTCATTTCAAAAGGAAAAATCCAAATCCATCAGAATCCCATTCGTGACTTCTTCTTCTTCTTCTGAGACGCCTGCGACGCCTGGGACGGCCCCGGTCGAGCCTGGGAGCCCTGGGACAGCGACTGGGAGAAACCCGACCAGACAAAGTCCTCGGCCCGCGGCGTCCTCCGAGGGGACGGCACGCCGCTCTCCTCCTTCAGGACGCTCCTCACCGTGGGAGTGAAGTAAAGATCGTCCTCTGCTGGACGGCTGCTCCTCTTCAGACTGGCCGCTGTGACCTCGGGTTTCTGCGACAGCGAGCGGAGGGAGGAGCTGCTGGGGGTCCGCTGGTCACCTGCTTTCTGTTTGGCAGGTGTGGTGGTCGGCGTGGGAACTGGGGTTGAGGTGGGCGTGGCTCCCGGCTGCTCAGGCTGGCCGAGTGGCATCATCCAGAGCTCGGACTTGGACAGTGGCGTCATCCCTTCGCTGTCTGACCACGCCCCCTGGCTCGCCGCAGAGGACCACCCACACGAGTCGGAGAAGCCTCCCAGGTCCTGGTAGCTGACGGAGGAGCAGAAGCTCCCCGACAGCTCCAGGCGTTGGCCGGACGCTCGCTTCGCCGCCTTCTCCCTCCTCCTCTTCCTCCTCAGAGCCTTCACCTTCTCCTCCTTGTTCAGCCCCAGCTTGTCCTCCCACCACGCCCGCCACGCCTCCTCCCCCTCCCACGACAGCGTGAGGCGCTGGCTGAGCTCGTCTCCCCAGGCGTCCGTGTCCACCACGTCGGGCAGCGGCACCGGGTCCGGAGCGGCGAGGGAGGCGGACACGGTGGAGTGAAGCAGCAGCGAGCGCGTGGACATGCACGCTCTCAGATCTCGCCTCAGGCTCTGCACAAGCTCCTCCTCCGAAGGATCTCCCGCCTCGCCGTCCACGGGCGGGTGGAGGAGACGCTCGGTGCTGTTTGTGAAAAGTAGCGAATGGGGGTGTGGCCTCTTTCCACAACTCTTCTTCATCAGTTTCTGGAGCCAGCGTTTCCATGTGACCAGGACTTCCTGGCTGAGCTTCACGTCCGGCGTCTTCTCAGGCGGAATCGAGCCGGCGAGCGCTTCAGCCGCGTGTGTCTCTGCTCCGCCCACCTCGCCCACGGAATGCGGATCAGGATCAGGATCTGGATCAGGATCAGGATCTGGATCAGGATCAGGATCATCGTTAACAATCACGTTGAGCCGCAGCTGCTTCGCCCATCGCCTGCTCCCTCCCCTCGGTGAATCCTCCGAGTCAGACAGCTGCTCCCTCTCTGGTGTTTCAGCCACGAACCTCGGCGCCGCCTGGGTCGGTCCGATCATCTCGCCATCGCTCGACGTGTCCGTCACGACCAGCTGTGAGTCCTGGGACAGATGTTCTGCTGGTTTCCTCTCCGGTGGAGTTGGTGTCTCTTCCTCTCGAGGTCGCGGTGGAGACGAGTCAGCGTCGGGACGATCCGGCTCCAGGATCTGGTAGAAGACGTCTCCGGCCTCGGTGAGCTGAACCACACAGATACACTCCTCTCCTGCTTTCTTCTGGACACAAGTCAGACCTGACGACACACAAAACAACACACAAAACAACGTGATTCCCATCGTACGTTCAGGACTTTAACTGAATGCCCCCGGCGTGTCTCCTGGTCCTCACGCACCTGCAGCGGGCGAGGACAGCCTGTTGGAGGCGGTCTCCAGGCGGTGAGGGATCTGGATGGGGAGGAGCTTCAGACTCTCTCTGGGTCTGTGCAGAGCCTGAGGAGGACCGCGACTGCAACACGCCTCGACTCGACCGCCTGAGCAAACCGCCACGAGCAGAACGTTAGAACCAGAAGTTTAATACAGAACTGGAACGTTCAGGAGACTTCAGTTTGTATGGTGCTCGTAACGCCGCCCCCTGTGGACCGACCTGAGTACTGCAGCATGGTGATTTCCTGGGAGCTGTAGGAGCCCAACACGACCTTGGTGGTTCTATCCCCGCCCACTACTGAACCGGAGGAGGCGGAGCCAGGGAGGACGTGACAGAACAAGGGCGCGGACTCCATCATGTGATCCCACTTGAGCATGGGCACGCCGGGGAAGCGCTCGTCCACGACGTAGGCCGAGTACTGACGGGCGGAGAGGAAACAGAACAGGAGTTTCAATGATGGACAAAATGATACGAGAGGCCAGACGCCTTATTTTGTTTAAATGGAAACAAGTTACTCCACCTTCACACAATAGCTGGCTTAGGGAGGTCGACACACATATCAAACTTGAGAAGGTTAGATTCTCTCTGGCGGGTTCTGATACCGCTTTTAACAAAACCTGGCAGCCTTTCTTAGAGTACTTAAACAGAACTACTATTCACCCAGAAAGTGACTAGATGCCCCCCGCCCCCCTCAACTTCGTACTATTTACTACTCTCTATTATCTCAACAACAAATTTTTTTTTTTTTGTTTAATTCTTTTATAATGTAAAGTATGTAATGGTTTAATTATGCAGTATGTGAACGAAAAAACTAATAAAAAGATGTGTAAAAAAAAAAAAATGAGTGTTAAACCTTTTTTTCGAAGCCTTAATTTTCCTATCATCGTCATTACACACATTGGCCACTAGATGTCACACTTTTACCACCACTTTCACAAGGACACAGGGGTCAACTTATCAAACGCCTCCTGGAGGCTGACGCTGGACGACACCTGCAGCTCTGCAGTGAGAAGAAGAAACGATCAAACCAGGGACAAGTGAGACTTTCATCAAATAAAAAGTAAGTAAGAGGCCTCGAGCAAATGTGAAGAATAAATGAGTGTGTTATTTTACTTTTTTCTTGTCAGTGGGTGGGAAGGGTCAAGGGTCAATTGTGGTTCATAGAAGCCGTTCTGGCTCAGTTTAAGCACATTGTTGTTATCATCATACATCGTGTAGGACATCCTACCGCTATTTTCTACCTCTAAGAATTTTTGTATACACTGTATGTGTGAATTATTGCTGTATGTGAACGAAAAAACTAATAAAAAGATGTGTAAAAAGAAAAAAATGATACGAGATCAGGTGTCGGTGGCGTTTGTCGTCATCTGACAAGAAATGAGACTTGTCGAGCTAAAGTAGACACTCACTCAACTGAAGACTGATTATTATTCATGCTCAACTGAAATCGAGTTCATCTTAGTAGATACGTTTCCTCAGGCTCATCCTCACAGATCTAGACCCTTTAGGATCCATTAGAACTTAAATAAAGCTCTGTGTCATATCTATGAGTTTGTATAATGTGTAAATAGTTTACTTGAGCCTTCGTGTACCTGAGTGGTGATGAGGTGGTGGAAGCAGTGGGCGTCTCCCAGATACCTGGACAGGATGAGTCTCTCTCCGCTCCGACACTCCGAGGTGTTGCTGATGCGAAACAGGGTGTGGCTTCTGGCGGGACTCGACTGGAAGGAGGGAAGAGGAGAGGGACAAAGGTCAGGAAGGGAAGAGGGAGTGAGAACAAGGAGGGAGGAGGAGATGGAAGGAACCAGGAGGAAATAAAGCAGCCTCCGTGTTTTACCACATCCTCTCACCCTGATGTCTGTGAGCTCCACCCCCGTCCTGTCTGCGTACAGCATCACCCTGGGATGGGCGGAGAACTCGCACCATCGCCACGACGACTTGGCGTTGAAGAAGAGGTTGGTTTCCTCCTCCCGAACCTTCAGCATCCTGGTGGGACGGAGCATCATGTTAATGTCTGTTTGACTTTGAGCAGATTAAACCTCAAACGGTCGGAAGCATCTGTTGAACCTCTCTCACCCTTTGCCCACCGCCCACAGGTTCACCGCTCCGCTCTCACTCGCCACCAGGACTTCCCCTAGAACATGAGGACTGACGCCACACAGCGAGGACAAGGTTATTCTAGCGCCCGTGCCTCAAATGAAACGCTCCTCTCTGGCGATCACTGACCTGGCGTTGACGCAGGTCGCGACCTCTGCGGTGTTGACGACCTGAAGAAGACGAGGATCGGTTCCTTCGCTGAACCTCCAGACGCCGCACAGGTGGTCCGACCGCACGGCAACACAACCTGCAACACACACACGGGATGAGACCTCTGCAGCTCGGAGGGAAACTGTGACGACAAAATGAATTCTTCTTAATGTCTCAAATAATTGATTCTTTCTCACAGTTGTTGAAGAGCGATGCGGAGCTGATCTGCCGGATCGGAGCCTTCAGATGGAACCGGAACGGGTCGCCTACGCTGGGCGTCAGAACAGAGGAGCCTCCTCGGTGGTGCTGCAGCTCCACATTGTGGAAGTCTGAGGTACTGCGTTAAGAACCAGACCCACTTTGCTCCACGACATAAGAACATCAGAAGACTCACATCGTCAAGAACCTGCTTCGGTCTGATTTCAGGATACTGAGCTGGTTCTGGCCCTGGTCTCCTGGGTAGAGGAGGCAGCCGCGCCGGGAGCTGCTCTCCTCAGAGAAGGGGACGAAGGCCAGAGCGCCCCCTGTTGCCCCTTCGGAGAAGAACATGCGTTCTCTCTGCTCCGTCAGCTCCTCGTACAGCAGAGAACCGAGAAGCTCCGGAGGAACCGAATGCACCGCGTCCGACAGCAGCGCCCCGAGCCCGCTCAGCGGCCGGGAGCGGTACGTCCGGTGACATCTGAGGAACAGATGCAACATGACAGAAAAAATATAGATAAAAAAAAACAACATGAGCTTTATATCTGATTTAGGGTTGCAAAGGGGCGGAAAGTTTCCGGAAAGTTTCCATGGGAAGTTAAGCTCGGGAATTTTGAAAAAAAAGAAGAAACTACGCAAATTAAACGCTGAGCAATAAAAACATCATTCAAAACTCTATTTTAAAGATGTATGGAACGTTGAGTTTCAACCCTCCACTGTGCATTCTTCCATCACATGCACAGATAACTCCCAGCATGCTTCACTCTACAGCAGGGCTACTGAGGCCTGCTGTAGAGTGCAGGACTAGTCAGGTAAGTTTCCATGATATTACTGGGAAAATATATTAGCATGCTGATTGAGGATTGTTCATCTGTTCATCTAGACTATTTCCATTCATTAATCCATCAATTGTAAAATATGTTTACAGACGATTCCAATAGTTTGGCTAACTATTTATATCTCTGGCATTGCATTAGTGTTTTTTTACAAACTTTTTTCTCATCTTATTCTACAGAACAATGCCACGTGCACTCTCTCATGTGTGGAGACATTTCACCTCATCCAATGTAGAAGGAAAGGCTGTGTACATTTGCAAATACTGTGCAAAGACCTATGTTAAGAATGACACAACGATGCAGAAGCATATAGTCAAGTGCCCAAAGTTTCCTCAGGGCTCAAATCAGCCTATGACACAACAAAATGTTTATATTTATGTCTGTATATGACAAGGTAAATACAGTTAGTATAAATTACCCACAACATTTCCAGTTTATTCCCGTTAATTCCCATGGAAAGTTTCCAACTTTGAATATTCCCGGAATTTTGCAACCCTACTCTGATTCCAAAACCACTTTCACACTGATCAGGTTCACTCACATTTTAACGTTCAGCGAACTGAGAACATTCTTCACCATCCACATGTTCACAGAGTTCTGATCGCTCTGCAAAACAACCACCGCTCAGATTCTGACAACATGAAATATCAAATCAGTGTCTCCAGCTCAGGTTCATTCAAAACCTTTGTTTATTAATATCAGTTTAATATATTAGTTTAATCTATCAGCTTTACATTAATAACTGCTTGTTCAATAACGGCTATAAAACGCTAACCTGAGACTCACCTTTGTCTTTCTGTTTTGAAAGTTGAAGTTTTCGCTCAGGATTTCTCCCATGCACCCGAAGGCGTCCTGAGAGTGATCCATGAAGAAGTTCTGCATCTAAATACAAAACATAATCAAACTTTAACACACAACACATAAGAAGAAAGTATAAAGAAAAGATTTGAGGCTGCAGCTGAATTCAGAACGAGTCTAATGTCTTATCACACGGAGGATGAACCGTTGAACTCACATGTTCTCTAAAGTCCTGTGGATCCGGAGGCTTTGAATGCGACTCGAACGCTGGAGAAATGAAATACTGTTAATATAATCAATTCAAACAAACAATAAAGACAGATTTAAAGATGTATTCACAGGATTAATGCTGCTTCACTGCTCTTGATCTCAAGTGGACCGGGAACAGTTTGAAGCCTGAGGAATAAGTCTGTGTTAGAGACTCACTTCTTTTAGGAGACAGGAGGGGAACCGGTACCGGCTCGGTGTGACGCCACGCTTCCCCTCGGACCCGGTGTCCCGGTGTGAAGGTCCAGTTGGAGACGGGACCGGATCCGCCCTGGAAGACAACAACACAACGAGAGAGTGTGTGAATTCAGACAAGGAACAAGTGACATGTTGAAACAGCAAAAATCATCTCAGAGCAAGACCAACGTGGGTTAGTCACATGACTTCTGGTGATGAACGTGTGAGAGTGTGTGTATAAATTGTAACATAATAACAGAATCGTCTTATAATAATAAATAATAAAGATACTGAACAAATTCAAACCATCAGACAGAATAAACCCGTGGTGAGTAATCTAGTGTCAGGGTTCATACACATTTTGACCAATGGATTTCCATGACTTTTCCATGACTTTAAATCAAATTTCCATGACAGAACATTTTGTTAAAATCTCGGTGTATCCGCGAAAAAGTGACAAAATGTAGTTTTCAAACTAACAATGAGAATTCCAAGGCATACAGTAAACCTTAAATGACACAAACCCAAGTAAGCCTGCCTATATTTTGAGTGTATTTCTTTGAAAGCATATGAATTATTTAAAACTCAGCGTAAATGAACTAGGGATGGGCATTCGATTAAATTGTCTTAATCGATCGTCTATTAATTATGCCCATCCCTAAAATGAACGACAAGAAAATATGAATATATCAAATTGCCAGGACTTTTCCAAAACTTTTGGGAGATTCTTTTTTTTTCCATGACTTTTCCAGGCCTGGAAAAACACATTTTAAAATTCCATGACTTTTCCAGGTTTTCCATGACCGTACGAACCCTGTAGTGTATTCATCTCCACGTGGTTGCTGTGGATACTGACACAGGATAAATCCACTGGTTTATTTACTGAGCAGCTTTGAGACGTTTGATCGGATGAATTCAAACTGGTTTCTCTATCTGACACTTGATCCGGATCCTGGATCGGTCCCCCTGGTTGACCCTGTCTCTCCCCCGGCAGTGGGAGCCTCTCAGCGGACTCACCTCGGCTCTCACCCGGTCGTAGCAGCCCCAGGTCCCGGCGCAGTGCTCCGGGAGACTGTCCGGAGGTCCGCTGTTATAGAAGGAGGGGAACAGCTGCTGGGGGAACCGCTGGTCCATGCTGCTGGTTAGTGAAACTAGTGAAACTAGTTAAACCAACCAGCAGGTTAACTAGTGGTCCACGTGTCGCTGTCAGTGTCTGGAAACGCGTCTGCACATGTTGTTCTCCGGCTAGGCTAACACGTTAGCTCCGCTGTTAGCTAGCACTCGATAAACCGGCGGTTCTTCCTCCGATCATCGTGACACGGACCCGGAAGCTGCGACTACACACGGAACACAGCCACCGACACACGGCGACTCTCAACAACACACAAGTGACGAGAAAACAACACAACTCCTCAACGCATCCAGGAACACGTGTAGCGACGCCATCAGGAAGCCGGAGTCAAGCGGGAGAGCAAGCACATCCGGCAACAACAAACTCAACTTCCGGTCAGATTTACATTTTTAGTTATTTTGATTTGAGCAATTTGAGAGATTACATCACAAGTAAAGTAACAACTGATGTAATTAAAAAATAGAATATGATAGAATCGCTGGGTTTGTACCTGTTTGCATTTGGAAAACATAATTTTAACTTTAATAATTTTCTAATTTTCAACACTCCGCTCCATATACACTTACTTCACATCATACATGATATGTGTTAATATAAACCATACTGATATTATATATCATTTTATACATTAATATTGTCTTTTGCACACTCTGTCTACATATTCTTACACTCATAGTATATTATATTATCTATTGTATAGTCAAATACTTATATTTATACCTCTACTATATATCATATATTATATCATACTCTCTGTATATTCTTTGTATATATAAGTCTATATACACATATTTATACATGTGTACATGTTATAATTATTATTATTATATTACTATTATTATTATATATACTGTTGCTGCCATTATTACTATATACTGCTATTATATTGGTATAATTACTATCATATATAAATATATATTATGTTATATTATATACTATATATACTGTACTATTTTTATATACTGTCTAACAATAACATTACCATCATATCATCAGTACTATTACCATCATCTTGCCACTGCACCTTATCTACCTATTTATCTTGTGTTTCTGTTTTTTATTCTTTCTACCTCAATTTTTTTTATTTTATTCTATTGTATTGTATTTTATTGTATTCAAATATACCGGCTGCTATGACGACTTAATTTCCTTCGGGGATGAATAAAGTAATTTATCTATCTATCTATCTATCTATCTATCTATCTATCTATCTATCTATCTATCTATCTATCTATCTATCTATCTATCTATCTATCTATCTATCTATCTATCTATCTATCTATCTATCTATCTATTTTAACTTTAATAATTTTCTACTGTTGTTGGTCTTTCTACTTTCTTGTCTCTCACTGTATAAACACTGATGTCCTCTTTGATACGAGATATATGTCTTAAGGTTTGTATTTCTAACAAGTGTTTTCAATAAGTAAATAAAATAAATAAATGACTTCCCTATTTTATTGTGAAGGCGTCCGAGCGGATGCAGAGGTCGCTTGTCACGTGATCGGACTGTGATCGGCTTGTTTTCGGATCAGCTGCTGAAAACCAGCTGAAAACCAGAAGAACCGGAGGAAAACACGCGTTTCACTTCATCTCTGGAGGAACAGTTCTTCATCAGCGGCTCCCACAGAGGGACATGTTCCAGTAGGACCTTTATTCTGGTGAGTTTCCTCCCGTTTCATCCCGTTAGCCGCCATGCTAACCCCGGAAGTCGCGACATTGCAGCTGCAGAGGAACGTCAAACATGTCCTGTCACATCTGATTCATCTTTATTATTAAATATCGTGAGTCAGGATTGTTGCTGGGGTTTGATCAGGTTGTGGGTTTTGCTCATGTGTGTGTGTTTCCGGTTGTGGTTGATGTTAGCATCTCCATCTTCAAGGTGAATCAGTGAACTGTGGCAGAGGATGTGTTGGTGTGATGATGAGTGACTGGGATCTGATCTGTGAGAGGTTCGATGCTGCGGTGGTTGTGTGTTTGTTGGTCCGCAGCAGCGACACAACACAACACATGTGTGTTTGTTTATCTGAAGAGATCCGCAGCGAAATGACTGTAAACGAGCCAGATTCAGCTCAACAGGCTCATCTCCCTCTGTGGCCCCTGGACAGTTTATTAAATGATTTATCTACAGTTTAAATAGTTCCCCAGTGTAATCAGATGACACTATATTGTAATATATAAACCACAATATCATGATTTGTTTTATTTTCATCCTTCCTTCCATTATCTGTCCTTTATGAGTCATGGGGGCGATGAAGCTGAAACAAACATACATTTATAGAATTGTTGAGTTTCATTGTTAAGATAGATAGATAGATAGATAGATAGATAGATAGATAGATAGATAGATAGATAGATGGATGGATAGATAGATAGATAGATAGATAGATAGATAGATAGATAGATAGATAGATAGATAGATAGATAGATAGATAGATAGATAGATAGATAGATAGATAGATTACTTTATTCATCCCCGAAGGGAAATTAAGTGGTCATAGCAGCCGGTATATTTGAATACAATAAAATACAATACAATAGAATAAAATAAAAAAATATTGAGGTATAAAGAATAAAAACAGAAACACAAGATAAATAGGTAGATAAGGTGCAGTGGCAAGATGATGGTAATAGTACTGATGATATGATGGTAATGTTATTGTTACACAGTATATAAAAATAGTACAGTATATATAGTATATAATATAACATAATATATATTTATATATGATAGTAATTATACCAATATAATAGCAGTATATAGTAATAATGGCAGCAACAGTATATATAATAATAGTAAATATAATAATAATAATAACAATAACATGTACACATGTATAAATATGTGTATATACAAGAATATACAGAGTATGATATGATATATAGTAGAGGTATAAATATAAGTATTTGACTATACAATAGATAATATAATATACTATGAGTGTAAGAATATGTAGACAGAGTGTGCAAAAGACAATATTATTGTATAAAATGATATATAATATCAATATGGTTTATATTAACACATATGATGTGAAGTGAGTGAATATGGAGCGAAGTGTTGTACAGGTTCACAGTGCAAGGAGACAGGTAACCACTGACCACTTTCCTTTAACTCTCTCTCTCTCTCTCTCTCTCTCTCTCTCTCTCTCTCTTTATCCAGACGCATCACAATCATGTCGGGGAACAGCCTGGTTCTACCCATCGTGCTCTGGGGCCGCACGGCGCCCACCCACTGCATCAGCAGCCTGCTGGTGATGGACGACTTCAGCACCATCATCACCGGCTGCCATGACGGACAGATCTGCCTGTGGGACATGACTCCTGAGCTGGAGGTGAAGTGTGATGAACATGAAGCTGTTTGTGTGTTTGTCATCAATTTGAGACGGTATCTCATCTTCTTATTAAACATCATTTTGTCCTCCACAGATTTGTCCCCGAGCCATGTTGTTTGGACACACGGCTTCCATCACCTGTCTCGCTAAAGCCAGCACGTGCAGTGACAAGCAGTATATTGTCAGTGCATCAGAGAATGGGTGAGTACATGTTACACACACACACACACACACACACACACACACACACACACACACACACACACACACACACACACACACACACACACAAACTTACAAACACGTTGAATGTTACAAGTTCAACTTTCGACCATTCTTTGCTTAATTATATCTAAAGTCACTTTACTCATGTTTCAGGGAGATGTGTTTATGGGATGTGAACGATGGACGCTGCATTGAGTTCACTAAGCTGGCCTGCGCTCACACTGGTATACAAGTAAGACTCACACACTCACACACACACACACACACACACACACACACACACACACATCCTGTAAGTTCTAAAATGAGTTACGAATCAGAAACAGAAAATAGTAGGGATGGAGAACTGCACTGAATTCCACTGTTTCTTTTCTTTTTAATTTCTTTATCTAATGACTTCTACTTTACATGATGAAGCTTCAGTCAGTGATGATAAACACATCAAGCAGATTTTTAAAATTAAAAATATAACAGGAAATGACAGTGACGGCTAGAAGATTCAAATATGTTTTAGTTGATCACAATATTGTCTCTTTTCTGGTCTTGTTGTCGTCCCTCCTCACCTGGTTGTGTGTCCCTCTTTGTCCTCCGTGCTTCTTCAGTTCTATCAGTTCACCATCAACACTCAAAGGGAGGGACGTCTGCTCTGCAACGGCCATTACCCAGAAATCCTTGTGGTGGACGCCACCAGCCTGGAGGTCCTGTACTCGCTGGTGTCTAAGATCTCCCCCGACTGGATCAGCTCCATGAGCATCATCCGATCTCACCGCACACAAGGTGAGAGACCCGGGCGGGGGGGTGGAGCTGTTACCTGTTGCCGGGCAGACGTGTGTTTGATCGGTGATACGAGTCTGAGGTTAATCTGCTGTCTCTGTCTCTGTAGAGGACACCGTGGTGGCCGTGTCCGTCACTGGGATCCTGAAGGTCTGGATCATCACAGCTGAGGTCAGCAGGATGCAGGTACAGAGTCGGACGTCTGTGGAAACAGGAAAAACTCTGTGTTCACATGAAGTATTAAAATCTTATTGAGCAGATAACGATCGGGTGGAGTTGAAATATACAGAAATATATGTATATCTAGGAGATGTTCACCAGTAAACACAGGAAGCAGTCGTCTCCTCAGTCCTCACGTTGTTCAACACATCTGTGGATGAAGAAGAGAACAATCAAACACAATTAAACACCTTCACTAGATTCCTCCTAATCCTCCTCCAGCATCTTCCTCTTCTTCTTCATCAGCTTTGATCTGTCTTTCTATCTTTCTTTTGGACCTTTGCAAAGGAGAGGAGAATGTTTTCTATTACATTACACAAAAGTCAATAGACCTGTGTAAATGGACAAATTCATAAAATCCCCAAAACAAAACCTCTATCAGCGGATCTCTCAGTACTCAGTTGTTTCCCCCACAGTCTCAGCTTTCGATGTGTGTATCAGCTCAGACTCTATAGCTCGTGTGTGTGTGTGTGTTCAGGACCTGGACCCGGTGTTTGAAGAAGAATCGAAACCCATCTACTGTCAGGGCTGTCAGAGCATTTCCTTCTGCACCTTCACGCAGAGCAGCCTGCTGGTCGTCTGCTCCAAGTACTGGAGGGTAAGAGATCAGAGCCACGACCGGACCCGACCCCGGCCTGACCCGACCTGACCTGACCCGACCTGACCTGAGCTGAGCTGATGGTTTCATCCATAACTCCGTGTTTGTCTCAGGTGTTCGATGCCGTTGACTACTCGCTGCTCTGCTCGGTGCCCAGTGACACGGACCAGGCCTGGACCGGAGGAGAATTCATCGCTGCAGACAAAGTCATCATCTGGACGGAAGACGGCTGCAGCTTCATTTACAAGCTTCCTGCCAGGTGAACCTCACGCCTCGGAACCGTCTCCTCTGGGTCTCGTGTCCCTGCTCGGTATCTCCTGACGTCTTCCACTAGGGATGGGGGAAAAAATCGATTCAGTTACTAATCGCGATTCTTGTGAATGACGATTTTAAATCGCCATGCTGCCTCCAAAATCGATTTTTTTAAACAAATTCATTGGTTTATACGGGGGGGGGGGGATATATGAGGGGAGCAACATCACCTCAGAGCATGTTGACCAGCTCTTGTTTTTGCACAAGAATCTAAACATACCCAAGCACTAGCATTGCATCGCCTACATGCAAACAACAATAGCCTACTTTTTGTTTATTTCAAAGTTTATATTTTAAGTTAACTTTTATTCATTCTATTTAATTTACCTTTTATTTATAGTTTAAAAGTAGCCTAAGTGGCTTACATTTCTTAATCTGTCAGTTTGTGTGCAGTTGACAGGGGCTTTACAATAATAGGGCACATTTTTATTTATTTTCTCTACTAGCTGCCCGGCAGTCGTTAAGTTAATGTTAATATTTGAAATAAAACTTGTAAAGCTCTAAGTGAATTTGACTGTGTTGTACTTGAAGATATGATTCAACATTTTTCCATGGTCCAGTATTTAAAAAGAAAAATAACCAAAAGAAATCCCAGAAAATCGTAATATCGAATCGCAATACATATCGTATCACCACCTAAGTATCGTGATCGTATCGTATCGGGAGGTCCCTGCCGATTCCCGTCCCTGTTTTCTACAGAGGACGTCCACAGATCCACCGTCATGTTCATGTCACAAGAGCTTTACAGGCAGAGATTGAAGCCTTTCATGGGTTTGTGCGCTGAGTTTGTGTGTTTGTGTGTTTCCCAGTTGTCTGCCTGCGAGCGAACACTTCCGCAGTGATGTTGGTAAAACTAAAGAAGGCTCCATCCCTCCTCTGGTCTACAGCATCGCCAGCCGCTCAGACAAACAGGTCAGTGGTTCCCCCCCCGACGCTTTACAGCACAGATAAGAGACGGGAAACTGAAACTGTCATCGCAGGGTTAGCTGATACTGAAACTGGAAAAAGGAACTGGTGGTGAACGGGTTTTTACCACATTGCAATGACCAGCAGAAATGTTATAAACAAAGGTTTTGTAATTTTTGTGTCGGAGAATTTCAAATGCAACAGTAACAGTCTCTTAGTAAAGCGGATTAAAGACTTGAACACTCACAGCAACAACACACATATATATTCATTTATTATCGGTGCACGTTTTCAGTTTTATCTGCTCTTTTTCTAAATAATCTATTTCCAGGTAAACACACAGAAGCAAAGTCTGGAGAAGTCAAGTAGTTCTGACATCTTTGAAAACATGGATCAGCTCAGAGTCGCACACTCGTAGCTGTTGTGTGAACCTGGGACTAAACAATACTTTACTGTTTACTTTCTGTTTTAATTTACAGGCAGATAGAAAAACACACAAAACGCGAAAACATGTAATTTTACACACAAAGAAAAAGTCGACCACAACTAGTTGGTTCATAACAGCAGAAAAATGCAGGAAAGTCCCGGAGCTGATCCGAATGAACCCGTCAGGATTCTAGCTGAGATTCTCTGCAGTGAACATTGTGTTCAGGGAGATGTGTGTAGTTGTGTAGTTCTGTGTCGGCTTTGTATTTGTGTTTCGTCTGCGCTGATCCGTTATGATCAGGACTCGCTTCAGACACATGGATTCAAACCTGGTGACGATTTAAAGCTCACGTGTCGGAGAAGTTGTCGGTCGACATCAGAGCTGGTTTCACTTTGGATGTGTGAACAAAGATCTGCTTTTCAAAATGGTGACAGGAGCTTTCACACCTCGGCCACTTCTCTGTTATTCTTCTGAAGCCCAGCTTTCCAGGGAGAGAAGCTCTTATTCAAACACTACTCGCTTCATTCATTTCTGTCTGTCTCTTTATTTCTTCACCTGTGAAACCTCCTGTCTCTGTCTGTTGGGATTAAACACATCTCTCCTTTGAGGCCCTTATTTCAATATCAGGTTTGATTTAATTCTAAAAATAAAGCCTCCAACCTTCAGATCTTTACGGCTCCTATTGACTAAAACTAATCTGTAGCTTCTTATTCTCGAAGGTTTGGGTTTAATCCATGTGTGTGAACCTGACCCCTGATGTTTTGTGTCTATTTATAATTTCGGTCCCTCAGTATCTTGTCCTGTGTGTATTTTTAATTTATTGTCTTGTAGGTATTACTTTGTCATCTGTGCCCTTTTCTTTATTTTTGTTCCTTTTGTATTATCCTCCCTCGACCTCCTCGCTCCTCTCAGAAGGAAGGAGGAGAAGGAGGTGAGGAGGAGGAGGAGGTGGTGGAGGTGATGTGCCTCCCGGCCAGCGGGTGCAACCTGGAGCTCTACACCCCAGAGCCGCTATACCGTCACCGGCCTATAGAGGCGCCAGTAAGCCCCAGAAAATGCATTCTGAAAAACAACGAGTGGAAGAAAAAGGTTTTCACGTTCGCGGCTGAGCTGCTGATCACAGTTATTACAACTTTACTGTCACATGCTTAGAATATGATCTTTAAAAAATCAGGTTTATTAATTCCAGACTGAAGCCAATTTGTGTCTGAAAGAAATAACAAAACCAAACCAAGTGAAATGGTTTCAGATTGATTTACTGGAGCATTTATACCACAACACTGGTTTAACATGTTTAACCAGTTAAATACAAAATGTTTATTGTTTATAAAATTGATGATCCAGCATTTGAATGTGTCTTATACTGACGTGATATTTATAAAATCTAAACGCATATCATAGATAATGAGAATTTAATTAGTCAATTAATTAAATCAGTTTAATCTGAACTGTGACTTTGCAGCTCAGCCAGAAAGTGACGAGTAGACGAGAGGAGCAAACTGTGAGAACAGAAGTGAAAACCCTGACGTCCGCTCAGTGGCTCATCCTCACTCTGCACCTGGAGCATTGAACACAAATGAATGAGTCCGAACGGCTGGAAGCAGAAGAACTCAAGCTGAGAATCAGTGTTTACACATGAAATCATAAACCAGATTTATTAGCCGATGTCTGGATGTTTTACATTTGAAAATGAAATTAAGTCTTATCTATGAATTGGAGGAATTGGACCTCCTGCTTTTTACTTCTATATATTTCTAGTCAACAATAAACAAATGTCCAATGATAAAATCAGTTATCAGCAGGTTAGTTAACATCTTAAACTAACTACTTTTTACTAGTAAAAATGTGAACCTTGTTTCTGTTTGTCTCGACTTTTATCTGCTGGTGAACGTCCAGAATCGTTTAAATTAGAACGATTATTTAAAAACGACTGAACTGATTAATGTTTTTTTGTGAAGGAGGGGACAGGACCTAAGGAAGAACCCTTTGAATTTTGGAGCGGATCAGCGTTAACAATCGGATCCAGAATCTTTTTTCTTAGTTTTCTTTAATATGACGAGAGGTAGCGTTGGATCTACTGTCTCTAAACGACTCTGTGACCAATAGATCAAAAGGAAAAGCCCCACGACTCTCTACAGATTCTTAATGCAGGAGAGTTGATTAGAGGTAATAACCTAATATCCTGTTCAGGTGTGTGAGGAGGAGTCTGAGGGAAAGTGTTGGAATGGAAGCGTGAGCCGCTGAGGTGACGACAGTGAAGAGTCTGCTTGGTTTGCTCCGCTCCGTGTTTTCCTTCCTTCCTGCCTGACTGATGGACTGAACTCATTCTGGTTCACCTGGACTCATTCTCTCCTCCCACTAAAACAAAGCTCCTCCTCCAAAAGCACCATCACCCTCCTCATCTGCCTTCATACTGATGAAGATGCATGAAAGTCCCCGAGCTGCGTCTCAACCACAACAACGACCCGCTGAGATATTTTAGATTATCTTCACATTTTCATATTAATTGTTCACTACTTATAACACTGACACATTCTGAAGTGTTTGAACTGTAGCACTGGATTCTGATAGGAGAAGAGGACGTGGTGTTTCTGTGTGTGAGGTTTTCTTTGTGTTTGCTTCATCCTTGTTTGTATTCCAGGCGGGTGGGGTTAGTCTTTCTGAACCATCAGCAGTTAGTCAGCGCTCACATCTCCTGACGTGTGACATTCCCATGAACAGTTTATAGAACTCAGAAATAACCAGTTCTTTATTTGAGAAGTGTAAATAAGAGAAAAGCTGATTTTTATCATATTTAAATAAGATATGTTTGTAACTTTATGATCAGTTTTAACTTATTTTTTCGTGGCCGACAAAGCAAATACACATTTAGGTTTCCTCTTGTTATGAGCATCTCTCCCAGTGACTGGGAACCGCCCACAGTTTGACTGGTCTCTGCTTCTCTCCTCCCATCTCCTCCATCGACCTCTGATCATGTTTGACTTTCTTTAAATGTTGAAATGTAAATCATACGTTTATGAACCCAGCATGTTCGACTCGTAAGTATCAAGACAAAATAAAATCAGCCCAGGTTTTGGTGATTGTTGACAAAACTGTCCTCATATTTCACAGTACCCCCCCGCCCCTGCCCCCCCGGTGAGTTTCCCGTCAGGCTCTCATTGATCCAGAGTCATAGATCTGACGGAACCGTCTATGGCTCTTGATTCCGTCCATGATTTCCTTCAGTGGACGGACGTTTCACCTCAGCTCAGGGAAACTCACCTGTTAGTGTAGACGTCACCTGATCTGAAGGGACACGTGGTGAGAGTCATGTGACTGATGATGTCATGAAGGAAGCCACTGAAGCTTTAAGGATTCACAGATTCAAGTGAAGCATTAAAATAAAGATAATAAATGTGTTATTCTCTGTGTTAGTCACTGGTGGTTCAGCTTCAGTCCCACGACTCTCATCCCGTCTGTTCCTCTTGACGTCAGTAGACCTGATGTTTGACCTCCACTTGTCTCAGAGGAGCCGGAGGTCCAGAGGAGTCTGAGATGTTTGGTCCTGTTTCCTACAGTTTGCTGTGTGTTGTTGTTTGTGATTTTTTGTTAAGACGCCCAGAGAACAGAACCAAACACTTCAGCTCCTCATGGACCTCAGACGTAAAATAACTACCTGGCAGCAAAAACGTCCAAAATATCCACTAGTTGTTTCCTTCCCATCTACTTAGTTAAATACGTGTTTTGAGGATTTAAACCGTTCTAGTTCCTAAAGAGAGAGAGAGAGAGAGAGAGAACTCTGGTGTTCAGTTGTTGACGTCCGTATTTGTCGTCCTGCAGCTTTTAATCTGTCCTCCCGTGACCCGGTTCTTCTTCGGCCGGCGGGAGCCGTTCCACAAGCTGCTGATCCAGGGCGACTCGGCCGGGAGACTTTCCATGTGGAGCATCCCGGAGACCTCGCCGCTGCAGCCGCTGTCCACCGCTGCTGGTGAGGACGCCGTGACATCACAGAGCTGAACAAAACACTCTGCTGAACAATAACGTTTATGAGTTTTTGTTGGAAGTAGGATGAGAAACTAAGGCCGTAAGAATAGGTGGTAAAAGTGTGACATCTAGTGGCCAATGTGTGTAATGACGATGATAGGAAAATTAAGGCTTCGAAAAAAAGGTTTAACACTCATTTTTTTTTTTTTACACATCTTTTTATTAGTTTTTTCGTTCACATACAGCAATAATTCACACATACAGTGTATACAAAAATTCTTAGAGGTAGAAAATAGTGGTAGGATGTCCTACAGCTACACAATGTATGATGATAACAACAATGTGCTTAAACTGAGCCAGAACGGCTTCTATGAACCACAATTAACCCTTGACCCTTCCCACCCACTGACAAGAAAAAAGTAAAATAACACACTCATTCATACTTCACATTTGCTCGACTGCTCTTACTTACTTTTTATTTGATGAAAGTCTCACTTGTCCCTGGTTTGATCGTTTCTTCTTCTCACTGCAGAGCTGCAGGTGTCGTCCAGCGTCAGCCTCCAGGAGGCGTTTGATAAGTTGACCCCTGTGTCTGCCGGGATCATCGACCAGCTCAGTGTCCTGCCCGGCAAAGAGGAACCCATCAAGGTTAATTCATGATTTCATCGATTCAGTACTAGAAAAACCTTAACCCATTTTATGACAGTTGGTACTTTAAACCTTTTTGTGTAATTGTTGCTCTCTTGCTCTGTGTTTGTGTCCCCAGGTGACGGCGAGCGTCTACATCCCGTCCCAGGGCCGGATGGTCTGCGGCAGAGAAGACGGCAGCATCGTCCTGGTTCCGGCCACTCAGACGGCCATCGTCCAGCTGCTGCAGGGGGAGCACATGCTCCGCAGAGGTGAGGAGAGGGAGGGACGTCCTGGGAGAATAAGCTGTATTATCAACCGCTAGATTTTAGTTGTCACAAGTAGGGTTGCAAAATTCCTGGAATATTCAAAGTTGGAATCTTTCCATGGCAATATACAGGAATTAACGGGAATAAACGGGAATTAACGGGAATAAACTGGAAATGTTGTGGGTAATTTATACTAACTGTATTTACCTTGTCATATACAGACATAAATATAAACATCTTGTTTTGTCATAGGCTGATTTGAGCCCTGAGGAAACTTTGGGCACTTGACTATATGCTTCTGCATCGTTGTGTCATTCTTAACATAGGTCTTTGCACAGTATTTGCAAATGTACACAGCCTTTCCTTCTACATTGGATGAGGTGAAATGTCTCCACACATGAGAGAGTGCACGTGGCATTGTTCTGTAGAATAAGATGAGAAAAAAGTTTGTAAAAAAAACACTAATGCAATGCCAGAGATATAAATAGTTAGCCAAACAATTGGAATCGTCTGTAAACATATTTTACAATTGATGGATAAATGAATGGAAATAGTCTAGATGAACAGATGAACAATCCTCAATAAGCATGCTGATATATTTTCCCCAGTAATATCATGGAAACTTACCTGACTAGTCCTGCACTCTACAGCAGGCCTCAATAGCCCTGCTGTAGAGTGAAGCATGCTGGGAGTTATCTGTGCATGTGATGGAAGAATGCTCAGTGGAGGGTTGAAATTCAACGTTCCATACATCTTTAAAATAGAGTTTTGAATGATGTTTTTATTGCTCAGTGTTTAATTTGCGTATTTTTTATTTTTTTCAAAATTCCCAGCTAAACTTCCCATGAAAAGTTTCCGGAAATTTACCGGAAACTTTCCTCCCCTTTGCAACCCTAGTCACAAAACATGTTGTTTCAGTGTCTCGTGTCCACTCTGTCCATCCGTCCCTCAGGCTGGCCCCCCCATCGCACCCTGCGAGGTCACCGGAACAAGGTGACGTGCGTCCTGTATCCGTACCAGATCTCCCCCCGCTACGACCAGCGCTCCCTGGTGTCCGGAGGCGTGGACTTCTCCGTCATCGTGTGGGACATCTTCACCGGGGAGATGAAACACATCTTCTGTGTCCACGGGGGGGAAATCACGCAGCTCATCATCCCTCCTGAAAACTGCAGCGTAAGAACGTCTGACACACGTCCCTGTTCGTCTCTGAGACATGTTTCCTGTTCCAACTGTCTCTCAGCACGAGGGACACGAGGGACATGTCCTCATTCTGTCTTTATACTGAGTCTCCTCCTCGGGTTCGTCTGTGGAATCTACTGAAAAAACTGGGTTTAGTTGCTGACATTAGATCGAAATGTGGCTAGAAATACCTTTAAAATGGTGTTGAGGTCAAATGTGGAGCACACACACACACACACACACACACACACAGACAGAAACACACACAGACAAAAACACACACACACTCACACAGTGTCTTACATATTGTTGGAGTAGGACTACGTCATAGACTGTGGTGATTGACAGCTGAGACTGACTCCTGACGCCGTTTCCTCCTTGTTTCCTCTCTCCTCGTTTCCTCTCTCCTTGTTTCCTCTCTCCTTGTTTCCTCTCTGCTCGTTTCCTCTCTGCTCGTTTCCTTTCTGCTCGTTTCCTCTCTGCTCGTTTCCTCTCTGCTCGTTTCCTCTCTGCTCGTTTCCTCTCTGCTCGTTTCCTCTCTCCTCGTTTCCTCTCTGCTCGTTTCCTCTCTGCTCGTTTCCTCTCTGCTCGTTTCCTCGCTGCTTGTTTCCTCTCTGCTCGTTTCCTCTCTCCTTGTTTCCTCTCTGCTCGTTTCCTTTCTGCTCGTTTCCTCTCTGCTCGTTTCCTCTCTGCTCGTTTCCTCTCTGCTCGTTTCCTCTCTGCTCGTTTCCTCTCTCCTCGTTTCCTCTCTGCTCGTTTCCTCTCTGCTCGTTTCCTCTCTGCTCGTTTCCTCGCTGCTTGTTTCCTCTCTGCTCGTTTCCTCTCTCCTTGTTTCCTCTCTGCTTGTTTCCTCTCTGCTCGTTTCCTCTCTGCTCGTTTCCTCTCTGCTCGTTTCCTCTTGTTTCCTCTCTGCTCGTTTCCTCTCTCATTGTTTCCTCTCTGCTCGTTTCCTCTTGTTTCCTCTCTGCTCGTTTCCTCTCTGCTCGTTTCCTCTTGTTTCCTCTCTGCTCGTTTCCTCTCTGCTCGTTTCCTCTCTCCTCATTTCCTCTCTGCTCGTTTCCTTTCTGCTCGTTTCCTCTTGTTTCCTCACTGCTCGTTTCCTCTCTCCTCGTTTCCTCTCTGATCGTTTCCTCTCTCCTTGTTTCCTCTCTGCTTGTTTCCTTTCTGCTTGTTTCCTCTCTGCTCGTTTCCTGAGTGCTCGTTTCCTTTCTGCTCGTTTCCTCTCTCCTTGTTTCGTCTCTGCTCGTTTCCTTTCTCCTCGTTTCCTCTCTGCTTGTTTCCTCTCTCCTTGTTTCCTCTCTGCTCGTTTCCTCTTGTGTCCTCTCTGCTCGTTTCCTCTCTGCTTGTTTCCTTTCTGCTCGCTTCCTTTCTGCTCGTTTCCTCTTGTTTCCTCTCTGCTTGTTTCCTCTCTTCTTGTTTCCTCTCTGCTCGTTTCCTCTCTGCTCGTTTCCTCTCTCCTCATTTCCTCTCTCCTCGTTTCCTTGACGATCGTGACGCTCTGTTTGCTCTGTGTTTCCTCCGCAGACCCGCGTGCAGCACTGCGTCTGCTCGGTGGCGAGCGACCACTCGGTGGGGCTGCTGAGCCTCCGGGAGAGGAAGTGCATCATGCTGGCGTCGCGGCACCTCTTCCCCATCCAGGTCATCAAGTGGCGCCCGGCGGACGACTACCTGGTGGTGGGCTGCTCCGACGGCTCCGTGTACGTCTGGCAGATGGACACAGGTGAGGACCGGCTGCTGCACCTGTCACTGCTGACAGACATGAGCAGGACCTCCACTAGAGGGCAGTGCAGAGCCAAGAGTGTTGGTGACTGGAGGTCGAGGTTTTAATAACCTTTGTTTCTTTAACGTGTTCTATCGGTTGAGTTGAAGCTGACACTCTAATCTAAAGTCTCTCTTTAACAACTTCTGGCATTGTTCACATTTCATCCTCGTTATGTTTTGTTTCACCTGAACTATTAGCTCCTCCCCCCTCACGTGGTACTGCACTGTTCGGTTTGAGCTACCAGAACAAAGGCTCCGCCCATTTCCTTACACGTACCTAACGTTGAACATAAATAAGCCTTTAGAGGGTTTTTTTATTTTAACACAGATACAAGATTCATATCGATGGTCTCATCTCGCTCTTTCGCCCCCCACCCCCACCCCTACCCCCCCGATCAGTTTAAATCAAGACACAGTAATCAGCCGGCAACATGTATGTGGCGCAGCATCAAGGTAACATTAAGTTGAATGATGACTAGCCACTGGAAAGAAGACTGTGTGTGTGTGTGCTTGTCTGTGTGTGTGTGTCTGTGTGTGTGTGTGTGTGTGTGTGCGTGTGCGTCTGTGTGTGTTTGTGTGTGTGCGTGTGTGCACGACCTGAATGAGTGCTGGGAGATTGCAGGGTGACTAAGTGTGAAATTAAGGAAGGTGTGTGTGAAGTCAGGCGTTAGACATGTAATAGGCTCAGAGTCCCTCACACACACACACACAGACACACACACACACACAGACACACACACAGTAACACAGACACACAGGTATAATGGTGCCACTTCTCCTCTCACTCAATACCAGAGCCAATACTGATGTCAGCTCTGTCTGCAGCTAATGATGTCTCTCTAAACCTTTCTGTGGCTTTTCTCTGAAGAATTGTTGCAGCGCCGAGACTCTGTCTGTGACCTGAATCATATTCCAGAGATAATAGATGATGAGACAAAGTGTGGAGGGAGATGGTCTGAGAGGGAGAGAGAGAGAGAGAGAGGGAGCGATTGCCAGATTGATATAAATAGAAGGAGAGAGCAGGGATGAGAAAGATTGATAGACACAGGAATGGAGAGGGAGTGAGACGAGAGGCACAGAGAGATGGAGGCGGAGATAACGTGTGTCTGCTTCTCTTCCGACGACACACGGACACATTCCACATTCCACAGAAACCAGAGGAGGACGAGTCCAGCTGCTCCTGACCTGGAAGCAGAGAAACCATGTTACCAGAAGGATAATGGAAACACTGGTTTATTAAAAACAATCATTGTTGCATTCACATCAAATATATTATTTATTTGTTGCACATTTCATTGTGTTTATATTGTTTCTTTATTTTTTTACCTTTTCCTGATATTTCTATCAGATCGTTGTATTATTTTTTTGTAGAAATTCACCAAAAGTGTAAAAGAAAATGTTAAAAAACGTGAAAAAGAAATTCTGCTCGTTTAAATGAATCTTCTTCCCCTGCTCGACCTTTCTGGAAGTTTCCAGACAATGGGTTGTGTAGTTTTTGTGCGATGCTGCTAATGGACAGAAAAACGTACACAGCGGAGGAAATGAGTTGAGACATCGTGTGTCAAGCTTATTTTTACTTTTTCCTGATATTTCTATCAGATCTTTGTATTATTTTTTTGAGAAATTCACCAAAAGTGTAAAAGAAAAAAAGTTCTGCTCGTTTAAATGACTCCAATCTGATCTGGATTGGATCTGAATCTGCTCCAAAAAAGTCAACGAGTTCCATGTCTGCTCGACCTTTGTTTCCAGACAATGGGTTGTGTAGTTTTTGTGTAATGCTGCTAATGGACAGAAAAACGTACACAAAGGAAGGAATGAGATGAGACATCGTGTGTCAAGCTAATTTGAGCCTGAAGGTGGCGCTAGGAAAGATCGTGAAGTAACGTGAATATCTGAGGCTCATTTATCTTAACAAAAGGATCCTCTGCGTGCAGTTGTTGTTGTTGTGTCTCGCCCTTTGTGTGACGCTGGTCTTTGTGTCTCCAGGAGCCCTGGACCGGTGTGTGATGGGCATCACGGCGGTGGAGATCCTGAACGCCTGTGACGAGCTGGCGCCGGCCACCGTGGACGCTCTGAGCCACTCGGCGGTGAACCTGAAGCAGGCCATGACTCGCCGCAGCCTGGCAGCGCTGAAGAACATGGCCACGCACAAGCTGCAGACGCTCGCCACCAACCTGCTGGCGGCCGACAACGCCGACAAGGTACACAAACACACACACACACACACGGTCCTGAGAGAACCACAAACACACACAGTTGGTCAGAGAGCTGGCCGGAGTCACAGTCCAATTAAAACGCTGCTGGAGACAAACCAAAGGTCAACAATACTGTGAGCGTGTGTGTCTGTGTTTGTGTGTGTGTGTGTCAGAATGTTTGTGTGTGTGTGTGTGTGTGTGTGTGTGGGAGATAAACAGACCGCTGGTGTCTCCCAGGGATGCATGAACTATCTTAAATGTCAGAAACAGTGCAGTGTGTCTCTCCTCCGAGCTCGACTTTCCCAGCTCAGATTTAAAGAGATGATGGAAGTGCTGCAGAACGTGATGACATCATTCACACCTGGTGTCGAAGCTCCGAGAGCGGCAGGTGTGAACGCACCTCAGAACACCTGTTCCCTCAAAGTCGACTCGTAGAAGCAGAAACTTGAAGCTTTAACGCTGTTCAACCCAAATTTCTCTTCCTCAGAAAAGTAGCTGTAGTTTTGCCTATTTTTTTTTTTTTTTTTAACAATATTTTTTATTGAAGTTTCAAGTGCATATCAAACTTTATGACGAATTTACAAACATTTTCATTTATATCCCCTCGAACAGCCCCTCATTCACACAGACAAAGAAAAAGAAATAAATAAAATGGACAATGACAACAGACATCAAACTAATGGAGTAAAAAAAAGAAAAGCAGGATCATTTCACAACCTGTTATTCAGTCAGTTTTATCCGTTTCATTGGTCAAAAATTACATAAATAATTCCCAAATACAAGCAAACTCCTCCTGTTTACCTTTAACAATGTATATCAATCTCTCCAGTCCAAGACAAGTCATCGACTCCTTCTTCCATATTGCCAGTGATGGTGGTTCCACATTTTTCCAATATAGTGCAATCACTCTCCTTGCATGGAGAAGTCCAAAGCCAACCATCTTCGATTGCTTCGTTAGTCTTGTCATATTTTATAAATCCTGAAGAAATTCAGATTTCACATGTTTGTGCGAATCTAACGACGGATTAATCGACTCTCTGTCCTGTAAGGAGTTGTTTTCATTAATTCTGCAGCCGTTTGAAGCTATTTAGCCTTTTCACAGCTTCACTCTGAGATTATAAAATCTATTCGTCATCACAGAAAGATCTGGAATCTCCTCGTCTTTCAAATCAGAATTAGGTTTTTTTGGCCAAGTAAGTTTACACAAACAAGGAATTTGACATCGTGAAGTGGCTCTCAATGTGCTTGCACAGAATACACAACACAAAACAAAACAATACAAACACAAACAGTACGATGGTCTAGGAAAAAGAAAGGATAGTTGACATTTGTTTATTTGTTTATTCAGAAGGATCCCCATTAGCTCCGCCCTAAGACAGAGCTACTTTTAGTGGGGTCCACATTTAAAACATACGTTACAGATATCAAACATTTAAAACACACGTTACATTACAAATATCAAAAGTTAAAATACATAAAAATAATGATCATACAATTTTACATTACAGATATCAAAAATTAATTTAGTGGTTATGCAATTTTACCTTTGTCATGATAATCATCATCATCAAAAAAAAACACTGATATATCCAATTCCATAGAAGCGAAAACTGCAAACTATGTAAGAGAATACTACACATTTATGTACAGTACATCACCATCTAGTGTCACAAGTCTGCTGTACCCAAGTGTTTCATTATTTGCTTTTTCAAATCAAAATCTGTTTATTGAAGGATTTTCAATATATATAAGTGCAGTGCTGAATGGACGTTACAGAGACAGGAGGTAAACATGAGTACAACAATCAACACCAATGTGTCCAGACTAGGGTTGCAAAATTCCGGGAATTTTCAAAGTTGGAAACTTTCCAAGGGAATTAACGGGAATATACGGGAATTAACGGGAATTAACGGGAATAAACTGGAAATGTTGTGGGTAATTTATACTAACTGTATTTACCTTGTCATATACAGACATAAATATAAACATTTTTTTTGTCATAGGCTGATTTGAGCCCTGAGGAAACTTTGGGCACTTGACTATATGCTTCTGCATCGTTGTGTCATTCTTAACATAGGTCTTTGCACAGTATTTGCAAATGTACACAGCCTTTCCTTCTACATTGGATGAGGTGAAATGTCTCCACACATGAGAGAGTGCACGTGGCATTGTTCTGTAGAATAAGATGAGAAAAAAGTTTGTAAAAAAACACTAATGCAATGCCAGAGATATAAATAGTTAGCCAAACAATTGGAATCGTCTGTAAACATATTTTACAATTGATGGATAAATGAATGGAAATAGTCTAGATGGTCAGATGAACAATCCTCAATCAGCATGCTAATATATTTTCCCAGTAATATCATGGAAACTTACCTGACTAGTCCTGCACTCTACAGCAGGCCTCAATAGCCCTGCTGTAGAGTGAAGCATGCTGGGAGTTATCTGTGCATGTGATGGAAGAATGCATGTTTTGAATGATGTTTTTATTGGTCAGCGTTTATTTTGCATAGTTTTGTTTTTTTCAAAATTCCCGAGCTTAATATTCCCGTGGAAAGTTTCCGGAAAGTTTCCGGAAATTTACCGGAAACTTTCCGCCCCTTTACAACCCTAGTCCAGACAGACATGGATTGGGCAATATAACTTCAGGAACAAACAAAAAAAACACACAAGGTAACAACAGAAAAAGAAAAACAGAAAAAACAAAACAAATGCAACGTTATACAGAAAAGAAAGAAAATATATCAAATAAAATCTTCATTATTTGCTTTTTGAACAAACATTTACGTGTCACGTTTATAATTTCTGTCTCCTACGTGTCCGTCTCCTCTTCTTCACCCGGAGACATTTGTGTTCTTCCAGTTTCACGTCCGTCACGTGTTAGAAACCTCATCAACATGACTTTTCCTGCTGTTTTCTAACATTGACTCTATCTTAGATTTGCGTATCTCACAGTCCGAAGCTCCAGAACAAGTAGAAGTTTAAACTCCAGATATATATTTCCTATGAGGCGTCTTGTCTCCGACGGGATGATGTGATGCGTAGTGACGGAGTAAACCCCGCCCACCTGCTTCCTCCCTGCACGGAAAACAAACACCATGAATAATTTAGGTTGTGAGCAGTGTTCAGTTCAGCTGGTACAGTTTGACTTTTACGGTTTCGCACTGAGTCGTTTTTCCTCTTCTTCTTCTCGTCTTTTCCTGGTTCTGTCGTTTTTCTCCTTCCTTCCTCCAGAATAACCTTTGTGTTGTTTCTCTGCTGCCTCTGTGTTTTAGATTTACTGTAGGTGTCCCCCAGGCTTTTCCATAACTGCCCATAATCACAGTTCTTTTCTGAAAAGGCCAACACACACACACACACACACACACACACACACACACACACACACCTGCAATCTGTCCCCCCCCCGCTCCATCAGAAATACATCACGGCTGTTCCTGTTTCACCAGCTCGGAGTCGCTTCTCCTCATATCTCCTCAAATTATGGGTCAAAACCACCACTTTCCCCTGTGTGGGGGTGTGTCTGTGTGTGTGTATGTCTGTGTGTGTCTGTGTGTGTGTATGTCTGTGTGTGTGCACGCTCCCCCACTGGGAGTAATGACAGATAATGACCATGAAATGTCAAACTATCAACCTGAGCATTACACCCAGCCAGCTGTAAGTCATTGTGTGTGTGTGTGTGTGTGTGTGTGTGTTAACAGCTGATGTTTGTGTATGTTTGTGAGGATGTTGTCGTGTGATTTCGAGTTTGTCTAGTTCCAGTTTTGCTGAAGAAGCTGATGTGTGAATGTTTTGCCGTGAAGATTTTCATCTGAAACTATTGGTTGATGAATAAAAAAATTACTTTACTGTAACTCTGATAATTAATTGATTAGTTTTCAGCAATTTATTCATCTAAAACATTTTTTCGGACAGTTTCTCAGAAACAGATATTTTAAGATTACATTTTTTTAACTGAAAAATAAGGATAAACCAATAATATTGGTTTGCTCACTTAAAAGTTATATAGTTCCCGATTTAGAAGAAAGTCTGTGTCATTTTAAAGATGTAAATTTGTTCTTGTTGTTAATAAATCAGATCCTTCAGCTTCTGGACAGATAATTACAGTTTGATCATTTTCCCAAATAGTAATTGCTTCTTTCTTTTGAATGATTTCAGTCTCAAAAACTGGATGAAGATGTTGACGTAGCGACATTTTTCTACATGTATGTGTTTATTTGTGTGTGTGTGTGTGTCTCCGTGTGTGTGTGTCTCCGTGTGTGTGTGCAGGTGCAAGTGTTGGTTTACAGCGTTGTATGCCAGAAGCGCCCTGCAGGACAATGACCTTTAGACCTACTGCCCAGGAGCTATAGGACACTGTGTGTGTCTGTGTGTGTATGTGTGTGTGTGTGTCTCTCTATGTGTGTGTGTGTGAGATAAGAAATGGACCTGTCAGTTCTTTAGAAATATAACACACATAAAACAAGACTATGACTTTGCCTGAATTTTACTCCTTTTCGCTTTTTCGTTCACTAAAGAAATTTAAATATTAGTTGATCAAAACCATCTGATGTGGGTCTGTGTGTGTGTGTGTGTGTGTGTCTGTCTGTGTGTGTGTGTCCGTGCGTGTGTTCACTCAGCCTCAGAGAACATTTAATATCCACTCAGTCACGAGCCATTAAAGCTTCAGTGTGTGTTTATCACTTTCAGTGTGTGGATGTAATGTGCCTGTTTCCCTTTAGATGGCAGTGTTGATCCACCTTAACTACACACACCTACACACACACACACACACACACACACACACACACACACACCCACACACACACACACACACACACCTCACACGGATGAGGCACAAATGTATTTTACTCAGTTAAAAGATTTCTGACACATTCCAACTATTATTGTTATATAGATGAAGTATTATTATGTAATTTAATAATGATAATAATAATGATATAGTGCAGACACTAATAATCATGGTAAAATATTTATCATAAAATATCACATGTACATAATGAATAAACATTAATAACTGCATATTAACACTGCGGAGGGTGTGTGAGTTTATTTACACACATTTACAAATGTGCACACACACACACACACACACACACATACACACACAAACACACAGTACTGAAAAAGAAGATCAGCAGCACAGCTTTGACAGGAAAGTATTCCCTGAAGACTCGTGTGTGTGTGTGTGTGTGTGTGTGTGTGTGTGTGTGTGTGTGTGTGTGTGTGTGTGTGTGTGTGTGTGTGTGTGTGTGTGTGTGTGTGTGTGTGTGTGTGTGTGTGTGTGTGTGTGTGTGTGTGTGTGTGTGTGTGTGTGTGTGTGTGTGTGTGTGTGTGTGTGTGTGTGTGTTCCAGCTGCAGGTGTATTGTGTCTCTCTGTCCCTCACGAGTCTCTGTGGCTAATTATTGTTCAATATCTGTCACAGTCACATCCAGTTCAATTCAGAAAGCTTTATTGACACGAAAGGATAAAACCTGTCTTTTATGAAACCAGAAATATTAACAGAAACATGACAAGTGTGTCTCGAGTTAGAATTCACGACAGAACGTCTTCAGTGAAGTGGGACTAAAATAAGTTAATATAAATATGATCATATGTAAAGTAGAAGCTGATTTAACATTGAGAAAATAGAGCGAATGGAAACAGAACAAACAAACGTTCTGTGTTTCTCCTGCAGAAGAAAAGAGACGTGACACGGATTTCCTCTCGTCTTTTCCTCCTTTATTTCCTCACTTCATTCTTAATCATCACCTCCTCCTCCTCCTCCTCCTCCTCCTCCTCCTCCATCAGGGTCGGACTCTAACAGCATCACACTCGTCTGATTACATTCATCAGGTCATTAACATGTAAACAAACAGCTCCGCACACACGTCTCCGCTGATTCAATTAAAATTGAGCGGTGTGGTAGTATTGGTGGTAAATACAGCTGTGTGTGTTAGTGTGTGTGTGTGTGTGTGTGTAAGTTGTGTATCTCATTCATTTATAAGGAGTTCTGATGCTGGATTCCTCTTTTTGTTAGTGGATTAAAAATCTGCCGATATGAGTCTGGATTTGTGTCTGACTTCATGAATCTTGTTGTTTCTCCTTCTTCTTCTGGTCTCACATATTAAACATTCATCCCTGTTTCTCTCTCTCTCTCTCGTTCAGGGCAACCTGCCCAAGTACTCCCACAATGCCCTGGTGGTGCAGGCGATGAAGACCAACCTGACGGACCCGGACATGCACGTGCTGTTCTTCGACGTGGAGGCAGTGATCATCCAGCTGCTGACGGAGGAAGCCCAGCGCCCGAGCCCCATGCTGGTGTCTCCGGAGACGCTGCAGAAGAGCCAGGCCGGCGCCGACAAGGGGGGGTCGTTCCTCGCCAACAAGATCTTCAAACAGGTCGGAGAACACACCCACTGGTTTCACACTGGATGAGGACGATTACTTTATTCTCCATTATCTCATCCTCTTGGTCTTTTCATATTTAATGTCAGTATTTTTTTTTTTTAAATTTATTTAATTTAATTTAATTTATTTTATTTTTCCAAATATTTTCAGAACATTAGAACATGCAGAGCATACAGAAAACTCTACATTAAACATTACTGAGATTTACATAACAAAATAAAAAAATTAAAAAAATTTAATTAATAAAAAAATAAAAAAATAAAAAAATAAATTAAATAATTCCCCCCACCCCAAGAGAAAACAAACAAACAAAAAAAAAGTTGGTGCATAGGACGACACATCACAGAGAAATTCCGCAATGACACAATTAATAATGTAGTTCAGAGCTCCAAATAGTTACAGTCCTCTGGTACCGTTGGTGGTGTATCCATGTACTCCAAATAAGGCTGCCAGATTTTCAAAAATAACTTGTATTTCTTTCTGAGATTATATGTAATCTTTTCAAGAGGAATACAACTGTTCATTTCCACAGATCATCTTTCTATGAGAGTCGGGGAATTAGTCTTCCAAGTCATTGCTATACATTTCCTGGCCACACATAAAGCAATTTCTGGAAGTTTAATTTGGAGCTTCGTTAAAGACCCGTTGAAAGTTGTGAAGTTTCCCAGTAAACATAGCTCAGGACCCAATGGAAAGGTAACTCCTGTGATCTGAGTTAATACATTACAAAAGTCATACCAAAAGGATCTCACCTTTGTGCTTAATGTCAGTATTTTAATGAATAATCTCGTCCTGTCCAAACCAGGTGAAGGAGACGATGAAGGAGACCATCAAGGAGCACCTGCTGGACGAAGACGAGGAGGAGGAGGAGGAGATGAGGCGGCGTGAGGAGAAGTCCAAGTCTCTGAGTCTGCTGGAGTACAACCTGACCATGGACACGGCCAAGCTCTTCATGTCCTGCCTTCACGCCTGGGGCCTGAACGAGCAGCTGGACGGGATCTGTCTGGAGCGGCTGGGCATGCTCCGCCCACACTGCCCCATCTCCTTCGGCCTGATCTCCAGAGGAGGTCACATGTCCCTCATGCTGCCCACCTTCAAGGTACCGAGACAAACACATACAAATAAGACGACCTGAGGTCTGTCTGGACAGCTCTGATCACCAGGTCTTCATCGTTGGTGTCATAGTCGTCTTCCTTTGTTTCCCAGGAGTCTTTGCTGTACCAGTTGTCCCTGGCGACGGGACGGAAGCTGACTCTGTCGGACATCGTGGGGAAGGGGACGTACGGCGTCTCGCGGGCCGTCACCACGCAGCACCTCCTGTCCATCATCTCTCTGGCCAACACGCTGATGAGCATGACCAACGCCACCTTCGTCGGGGAGCACATGAAGAAAGCACCGGCCAGGTAACACACACACACACACACACACACACACGCACAAACACACACACACACACTCAAAATCAAAACACAACTGTTGGAAAGTAGAAAACTGTTTCCTACATTAACTGTAAATAAAGATGGATGACGTTACAGCTCCTTTAAAGTGAAGCCAAAGCGACTTGATCGCCCCCTGGCGTCTGGCTGCAGACCATGAACCCCCACCTCCTCCATGTTAGTGGTAGACGTTAAATAAATGTTTGTCCAGGTTTCTTTCATTTCGGGTCGTTCTTATCTCACTGATGTTTACTCATGTTTCTGATCAGTTTGGTTTTATTTAGTTATTTAAAGATATGGAAACAGGCTGAGACGTCATGATTGACAGCTGAGGCTGACTCCTGATTGGCCGAGCATGACCTTAATACCACAGTACAGACAGGGCCTAAAGTGATGTCATCGGGACAAGATGTCAGCAGGAGTCATCTTTATTTACAGTCTTGTTTCAGAACTTTGGGCTGAATCAAAGTGTGTGAAAACATGGAATCCATCTTGTAACTAGTGCACGTCAACAATGAGTGAAACCAGTTCATAAAACCTGAGAACAAAAACAAACTCCAGTATCTGGACGTGTCTGATCACACGTGTTCCACATGTTAGTGGATGTTTTCATCCAGAAGATCAGAATTCACAGAGAAACACCTGATCCATCATCAGTGATTCAACTGAAAAACAAAATAATAACACAGGCATCCTGGAGCAGAGACTGAATTCAAACCACGGACACACACACACACACACACGCACACGCACACGCACACGCACACGCACACGCACACACACACACACACAGCCACACACACACACACACACCCTGATTGTTTAGTCCGTCTGAGCTCTCATTGTGCTGTGAAAGATTTACCACGGAGGTCGAGGTCCTGCAGCTGAAGCACCAACTCATCATTTCAACATTTCATCAGCGCTGCTCAGAGGAACCCTGCAGCGTCCGAGAGACTCGCCTGCTCTCAGTCCGTTTCTCAGCTTCTCCTCCTCCTCGTTCATCATCTTTATTAAATAAACATTTACTGGATCTGTGGTTTCTGCACAGGTCTCATTGTTCTCAAGCATTTTACACCTTAAAACCTTCAAGTGTGTCTCGAACAGACGATGTTTTTTAGAATTTCAGTTCATCATCAGAGTCTTGTTTTACATCGGTGATAAATAAGATCGGTGTTGTTGGTCGGACGTCGCAAAAAAGTTCGTACTGATTCCGATCAAACCTGAGATGAACCAATCACAGCCCTTCTGCTGAAAGGGGGCGGGTGTTATGACTGACATTTTTGTTTACAACCAAGATGGCGGCTGCTGAGAATCTTTTATCTTGACATTTAAAACTGGACTGAAGAATTACATTTTATTAACATCATCTCAAGGCCGTTTGCTTTGTGAGGTTGATACTCTACAAACCGATATAAAAAGTGTCTGAATCATTTCGTAGAATAAACAATGAAATTCAGCTGATGTTCATTATTTTTATTTATGGTTCATTAAGAGTCATATAGTCCATTAAACATTGGGGGCGTGGATACAGTGTGAATGACAGCTAGCATCGTCCAATGGCTGCAGGTGTAGGTGGGCGTGTGCAGTGTCCTTGAACTCTGAGGCTCCACCCCCTCCTCCTCCTAATATGGTTCCTTCTGGTTTCTGAAAACCAAGATGGCGCTGATTAGGAAGTCAAACTGAAGCTCACAGACCAACGGGTGATGTCAGGTGTGTTTTCTGACCATCGCTGCTTTCAACCACAAAGATAAGTGACCAGTTGGTTGGTTGGTGAAACTGGTTCCTGAGTTCAACCAGTGGAACCACCAGTGTCTCCTCTGAGTCATTGATTAACATCCAGGAGGAAAGAATGAAGCTCTGTGATTAAAACATGGTCGTCTGGACTCATCAGAAACAAAGAGCTTCGGCAGGAGAACAGAAAAACAAGCAGAAGTTCTCAAAGCTGCTTTTTACTTTGTTGGAAACAAAGAACTTCTCCTGAGCGTCGTGTCCACATCAGAGCGTCTGAAGCTGAAGCTGAAGACGCTTCTATTAAACTCAAACACACAGATCTGCTCTCCGCTCGTCTCCGCCTCACAACCCGAACCAGCCACGCTCAATATTTGAAGGTGTTTGGGTTTTTGGCTTTTTCATGTTCCCGCTCTTACATTTATGACAGTGGAAGAAGCTTCATCCCACAGAAACCACAACAGAACCTCCACTGACTCCAAACAGGCTCAGGTCTGCAGAGACGACCTGAGGACACGTCCGGACGATCTCAGGCCTAAACTGTGATTTGACTTCTGGTTTAAACTCTTTAATTTATTGTTTCTTCCTCGGCCGTAGAATCACAGTTTGCATTTACTGTCCCTGCTGCGTCTTCCTGCAGCGAAGGTGTTTTGGATTAACCATCGGACGGGGGGGACACTTCTAATCTACACCAGCCCATATGGATTAATTTCCACTGTCAGCGCACCACAGTTCCCAGTTTATCTTGCAAATAGAAAAAGTAATTTTGTTTTGCTGCTTTTTTCCATTTGAACTCAGAATTTCCAATCGCACCTGAGCTACATTTTAAGTGCAAAAATTTCAAAGTAAGATTTTCTTCAGGTTTGAATTGAGTCAAGTTTGACTAAAATGGAAGAGTTGAGATTTTATTTAGATAATAACCCACAAACCCAGTCGCACACATTACACATGCAGATAGAAAAGCAGATAACGTGTTGAGCTGCATCGACGGAATTCTGTCACTCTGACCTCCTGTGTTCATGTGAATTATCGTCCGTAACAGACTTTATCAGAGGGTTAAGATTTACTTTTCCTAATTTACACTTTCTAAAATTAAGAAATGATCTTTAAAATGTATCTATTCATTAGAGCCCGAACACAAACAGTCTGAGGACTCATATTATTTCATAAGCAGTGGAAACACAAAAAGAGGAAACTTTGAGAAGACTTGACTTTCAACAATCGATTGAGGAAGAGGAGGAGAAGGAGGAGGACGAGGAGGAGGAGGAGGAGGAGGAGGAGGAGGAGGAGGAAGATGAGGAGGAGTAGGAGGAGGAAGAGGAGGAGGAGGAGGAGCTTGTAGATGGAAAACTTGTCAATTCATACAGTCTGTGTTTTAATACAATTCTCTTATTTCTTATTTATGAATTTTTCCTGTAAATAGTGAAACTGTGTGTGTGTGTGTGTGTGTGTGTGTGTGTGTGTGTGTGTGTGTGTGTGTGTGTGTGTGTGTGTGTGTGTGTGTGTGTGTGTGTGTGTGTGTGTGTGTGTGTGTGTGTGTGTGTGTGTGTGTGTGTGTGTGTGTGTGTGTGTGTGTCATTTAGTTTCTTTGTGTGTGTGTTACAGTGAAAGGCTGTGAGAGCAGGTGTGTGTGAGAGATTGTGTGTGTGTGTGTGGGGGGGGGCGCACATGCAGGTGCTCCTCTGAATGGATCTAACTGCCTCATCTGTGAAGAATGTGTGATCACATTATCATTTTAAAAACAAAAGCGTATATTGTGTATTTCTATATAGAGGATCGAGTTCATCAAACAGTTTGTGTCATCGCTTTTCAAAATGTCCCTGCTGTAGGGATTTTGGTATTTTAAATTTTTTTGGTAGTGATGTGGTGATGTGTTGCCAGGCAACCGTCATCGATCACTGCATTGATTGTTGTATTGGAAGTGTTTGTGTGTCTCTGAAAGTTTAGACGCCTCCAGTCTGTTCAGGCTCCGGACTGAGTCCTCCTCCCAGAACTCAATAGACTGGAGCCTGAGAACGAAAGAGACACACACTCACAGACACACACTCACAGACACACACACACACAGACAGACACGCACACACTCAGACACACACTGAAATTCAATATGTTAGTTTCAGGAAACTGAAATAAAAAAATGTTATTTGGGAGAAGTCCTGGACGTATGTATCATTGAGTGTGTTTCTTTGTATTGTCTCTGTGTGTGTGTGTGTGTGTGTGTGTCTGTGTCTGTGTGTGTGTGTGTGTGTGTGTGTGTGTGTGTGTGTGTGTGTGTGTGTGTGTGTGTGTGTGTGTGTGTGTGTGTGTGTGTGTGTGTGTGTGTCTGTGTGTGTCCTGGCCCTCCTTTCTCCTCCCTCCTTAATATTTCATGCCTCCTCTTTGTGATCCTCCTCCAGGCCTCCTCGACCAGGAGGAACCCCGGAGTCTCCTCGCAGGACGCCGGCCGCCCCCCCCCAGCCCTCCTGCCCGGCGCTACAGGCCCAGATCAAACAAGGTAACTACAAAAGGAGGGGCGCTCACTTCACACACCCCCAGGGCCCTGTGGGGAGGAGGCAGGGGGGGGGGGGTTTGATAATGCAGCCCACTGGCGATCAAACCCGCAGAGAGTTACACAAAAAAAGCCAAAATATCACAGGAGGAGGAAGCTGCTGCTGCTGGGAACTGGATTTGGGGATAAAACCAACGACCGCTGCTCCACGTCGGGTTTCTACGTTCGTTTTATTCAGGAGAGACTGAATATTAGATTTGTCAAGTTAGGAAAAAGCACTTTCACATTTTCATACTGGGAAAATCGTTTTACTCTGAGTCTCTTGGTGGTTAAATGTAATCCAGAGGCTTCATCCACTGATGGTTAGAACGATAAGTGAAAGTTCTTCTGTCCTGATGTTAGGACACCAGTCTGCAAAGAGTAACTGATCAGTAATCGATTACTAAATTCATCCTCAACTATCTTGATCATCGATTTATCAATTTTAGTTTTTTGTTAATTTCCTCCTGTCCTGTAACAACGGTGAAGATCAAGAAAATTATCAACAGATTATTTAATAATGGAAATAATCGTTACTTGTGTGTAATGATTAACAACCTGTAATTGTCCTATAGAGAAGCGAAGCCAAACAGATTCAGTTCAATCACCTCAGCATCAAACGGCGAGTTTTAAGGATCTGAAAGTTGTGATTGGAGCTTTAGTCGAGATGTTGTGGTTCCATCATGAACCAGAGAGGAGAAGAGAAGAGGATGAAACAGTTTGAGGAAAGAGAGAGAAACAGAATTCCACTCAGTAAAGGTGATAAAGGAAGTTTGGTCTTTTACTGCAGTCGTCACCATCTGCCTCACACGCGTACATGTGCCATGGGTGGCACCCTCGGGTGTTTGGGTGTGGAGGTTGGGTGGGGGGGTGGGGGGCCTCGGTGCTATTGTCACGCCTTAATGGAGCCAAGCGTGACAAGCGTGTGCACTTATTGATGCCACACGCCTATTCACCGCCATTCAGAGGGAACGCTCGGCCGTGACCTCTGCTCAGCCAGCTACTTCAACTGTGTGTGTGTGTGTGTGCGTGTGTGTGTGTGTGTGCACTTGTGTGTGCGTGTGTGTGTGTTAAGGAGAGTGCTGTTAACCCTGCTCACTGTTTCTTTTCACATGGAAATAAATGAGGAGGCCCCTCTAATATACTGCAGCGTTAGAGGTGCATGAAGAGAGCAGGGTGATTTTAAAACAACTACAAACATCTTAGAGATATTATAGAGATATAGATATTATTTTTCTCAGGTTTGGTTCTTTGTCTGCACATCGTCAGACAATAAAAAACATTTTTCCAACACATTTCCCCAAACCCTCAAGTTGACTGGAATTACAGTTTATTGTCTTATTGTTAGTTTTGTTAATTTCTATCAGTAATAACATCACTGGCCTCACCAAGTTAAGAGTTTTGATCTGAGACGTAACTGCAGCCGACTGTTTGTGGAGAATAATGATGTGATTCATGAACCTGATCAGATATTGTTCTATATTTCTGTCATGTTGGTGTTACAGCTCTTAAATACTGTTCAAGTCCACGTTCAAGTTTTAAACATGTCAGTGACTCTGAGCTTTTTGAAATCTTAAATATTTATAAATATTTATTTAAAATCCTCAGTTTCGATATAAATACTAAAGCTCATCTGATAAAATTCTATGATTAACAACAACATAAAAATCCTTAATTTCCAGAGGAAACTAACCCTAGTTAAAGTATTTAAATGTAAAACATGACACAATTTAAAGTTAAATCTAATTTCCTCAAACACATTTTAATTTGAAATGTTTTTCCCTGCACCAACGCTACAGCGAACTGCCTTCGACTCTCTCTCTCTCTCTCTCTCTCTCTCTCTCTCTCTCTCTCTCTCTCTCTCTCTCTCTCTCTCTCTCTCTCTCTCTCTCTCTCTCTCCTCTTCTCTCTGTTTCTTTCTTTCTCGTCCTTTTTACTCAGTCGATTACTGCATGGCTTCAGCCTGCCGCCCGTTCTCTGGAAAGTAAACCTTGCACTCTCTCTCTCTCTCTCTCCATCTCTCTCCCTCTCTTCTCTCTCTCTCCCTCTCTCTCTCTCTCTCTCTCTCTCTCTCTGTGCACATCTGTCTGTCCTTCTCTCTGTGTTTCATGTTTTCTTTGTGGAAGCTGAACAGTTTTATCAAGTGTGTGTAAATGACTCCTGTTGCATTATCAGTAAAGTAATAAACCGTCTATATAAAGGTTTCAGGTTTCTGGCTGAATCATCAAATCTATCTTTTAATGACTAATTTGTTTTAACCGAAATAGAATGAATTCTGCTGATATTAATGAATCTGTTGATCATTTCCCACTGAAAACAAGATGATGGAGTTTTCGTGCCAGAGTCTGAAACCTTTGTGTCATGATCCAGGATTTGATCTTTTCATCCCCGAACTAACTTCTGATTTCTCGTCTCTTCACCAAGTGGTTGCTGGGAAATAAAGTGTCACTGTCTTAGTTTGTTTTATTTTGACATATTTGTGCCTTTTATGAACTTTTCAAGCTTCATACGTCGCCTTGATCTGCAGAGGAAGTCTTCAGATCTTATTTTACCGGCTATTATTGTGCAAGTTCATTTGTCTTTTTAGTTTTTGCATCATCTGGTTTGTTTTTGCTTCTGTCTTGTTTCCCTCAGAAACCAGTTTGTATTTAAAATGTCTGAACTGGGTCAAGTTATGAACTGAGCGCATCTAAGAATAGATATAAGTTAGCATATCAGATCCTCTGAGTCCCGATCATTTGTATGAAGTAAATCATTTGTAATATTAAAATGCAGTATCAGATTTCCTTATTAAGATCTTCATATTAGCAGCTTCAGCTAACTGCTATGATCATTTTAATGTTGTATACATATGTGTTAAAGTCAAAGGTCTTAGGGTTTATTAAATAGATAAGAGACTTTTTGATTAGTTATTAAGATTACATTATGGGGTCAGGGTCAGTGTTAGTTGAGGGAAATCTGAGAGATAATTGTTGGAGTCCGATTTATAATAGGAAAGCAAAGATTTTTATTCTTTCACTTCTTGTTTCATGTTTTCTTTGTGTTTTTCGTTTCCTGCTCTTATTTGTTTTGAGCACGTTTCCTTCTCCCCTGCTTCCTGACTGCTCGTTCATCTTCTCGTTTTTATATTTATATCTTTCTAACCCGTTCTTTCCTTCTTGACTATTTCTCTCCTCTTCCTTTTCAAGCTGCTGTAGCTGCCGCAGCCAACACTGCTCGGGCTCCGGGGGCCCCTGGGGCCCCTCCCCATGGGGCCCCTGGCTCCCTACGCCCCGGCCCTGACTCTCATAACATCCCCTCAGTCAACGAAGGTACAGCCCGAGCTGACGGGTACCACTTAGGGAACGTCCTGCAGCCATTCTCTCTTTTCCTCTGTCACTTATTTTCTTATCTCGCGCTTCCTAGCAGCCTTTCTTCTGTCTTCCTGTCTCTTCTCTCTTTCCACCATATATGTTTTATTTTTCATTGTCCATTCCTATTCCTCTGTCTTCTCTAGACTTCCCTCTCTCTTTATGTCATCACCATTCTTCACCTCCTCTCTCTTGGTTCCATCAGTTATTCATCTTCCCGGGTTTTTCTCCCCCTTCTCCCTCCTCGGGTCTCGTCCCCTCATCTCTCTCCTCTTGCATCAGTCTTGTTTTCCCCTGCAGCCAGTGTTAGGTTTTCATCTCCGGTGTCTCGCTCCAGTTTTAGCAGTGTCTTTGTCCTTGTTTTGGTCGACAGCGCCGTCTCCTGTGTTTATCTGTCTGTCTGCCGTCGCTGAGTTCAGTCCACTCTCAACCACATCGGTCACAGAGGTTCATCGTTCTGGGTTCGACAATCTGAACGTCAAGTGGTTTTGATTTGCAAATTAATCATAACTTAACAAACAAACAGTCGTCCCTTGTCATCTATTCACTTCTCAATTGACAATCGTTTAAATTAAAAACCCAGAACGAGCTTTCAAGTGCAGCAGAATTTGGGAGCTCAGCGTGATGTCATCTGCAAAGAAGTGGACTAACATTTGGAACTGATGCATTTGAGAGTGTGTTGACCTCAGTTCTGCTCTTTGTCCTTTTCAGTTGTTGGCAGTGATGCACAGTCCTGCCCTGTTTTTGTCTTTGTCTCCGTCCGTCTCCGTCTGTCCTGACGCTCACTGTTTGCATGCTTGCTATTTTCCACCTGATGGAAACGAGGGAATGTGTCGCACACTCTAAACAATTTAAATGGAACAAATACAAAAAACCCAACTTAAAAGTTAGAAACTAAACTAAATGAAAACATTTAACAACTTTTAGTGTAGATCAACTTAAAGGCCACAATCACAAGTTATATTTGAAGAATTTCTTTGATCCAACTCAAAACCTAATGCTTTTTTATTCCTTTTAAACAGCTATTACAGTTCTTTTCAACAGGGTGTGGACTTTAACCTTGGAGGCTTGTTAACCCGTCTACCCACACAATGTTTTTACCTCTGGTTCAGAGGGAAATCAAGTTCCTGCTGGAAGTTCATAACCTTTAGTTTCCAGTTTTCAGAGGCAAAATAATGTTTTACATGGTTTTCTCACAGAAAATGTCAAGCATGCTCACAGAGGCTGGTTCCTTCTCAGTAGGAATGGTTTAGTAAAAGGAATCTGTGCAGCTTGAGTAGCAGCCGTAGTTGTAACATGCAGTGAAGCCTCTGTCACTAACTGTTTAACTGGGTTAGCATCAGGTTTATCACGTGGTGAACACAGATTTCCAGATGTGTCGCTCTCAGGATCTTACATTTGCGTATCATCAGTTTTATCTCAAATGCTTCACAAGTTCTTTGAGGTTTCTGCAACACAGTGATGCACATTTTTGAAACTAGAGGTTGACGGATGTGTGATCTTCAAAGTATTCACACAATAAGTCTGTCGGCCTCTCCTCGGTTCTCCTGAATGTTTGTAACACTCCTCTTACAGTGTGAGTTTCCTCTGTATCTGTATATGTCGATGGCGGAGGTAAGTTTACCTGAAGTCTGGTAAAGAAATTTGTTTGGAATTTCTTTCCTGATTAAAACTCATTCAGTGTCCATCACACGAGAGCATTTCACACGCATCCTCTCTGGAAACCATATATTCCACCAATATATGTGAATAAGGCGCCTGGTTTATGTTGAGAATCGACAAATGAACGTTTCAGTCCATTTTTCTGTCAGACGTGTAAAAGCCGGTGTATATTTCTCTGGTGTTTTGGTGTAAAATGTAAATATATGCCGTTACTCGTGGCTCGGACTGATGCAGCGGGATTTGAGCCCCTGTTGAAGCGATACCAAGACATTTTGAATGTTAGATATACAACTGAGAATAAGAGTTAGATACGTAAAGCAGGTTACTGTTAATTCCACTGAAAACCCATAAAGGTTTTCTCATGTTTTCCAGTAGAGTCGTCCTCACAGTTCAATCAAACACATTTATATTCATGATGCCGAGGTATCGTTAAGAGGCTGTTGATCTGTCGTTTACCTGTGAAACACCACCAGGCTCTGGTTAGCACGAACAACACTTTGCTCTAACCAAGACTGTGAATAACTGTTGATTCCCATCATGTGTTTAACTGTTGTTAGTGTGACTTGTTTTCTTCCTGTGGAGGATTGTATTAGTACAGTAACAGTGTGTGTGTGTGTGTGTGAGAGAGGTTGTGAGAAGCCCACTGTTGTCACATGGAAGCATTTTATTCTTTTACAGATTTAATGAGATAAAGAGACGGACGTAATGATTTATTTGTTGATATTAAATAGTTCATGGCTCTTATTTGCTTTCTCACAGAGAGAATCAGTCTCACGTCTGCAGGAGGATAAATTCATGTTTCAACCGGAGTTTATGACCTTTACTGCAGTCGGCCACCAGGGGGCGATCACAATACTTTGGCTTCACTTTTGGGAGCTGACATGTCGTCCATCTTTATTTAGAGTCCACGCTAATAACCAAGTAGATTTTCTTAGTCCTCAGAGGATTGATTGTTAACAAACGTTAATTTTCACTCGTGCCTCCACAACTTTTCACTTTGGTTTTTAGTTTTCACTTTGACATCAGAGACAGAACATTAGCTGTTAAAGATAAAGTACCAGCGTGTCGGTTCTAACATGTGACAGCAGTGAGGTTTGTGTCTGAGAGTGAGAGAAGCTTCATATGTTATTTATCCTCCGACTATCCTACAGTCTTTTCTGACACGTGTGTGTTGTGTGTGTGTGTTTGTGTGTGTCTGTGTGTGTGCTCGCTCAGGGTGGAGTCAGCTGGCAGCCATGCACTGTGTGATGCTCCCTGACCTCCTCGGCCTGGACAAGTTCAGACCTCCTCTGCTGGAGATGCTGGCGAGGAGATGGCAGGACCGTTGTCTGGAGGTAACACCGACGCCTTTCAGTCTCACTCTGTGGTGTAAACAGACTTTTATAAACTATAATTCTGTGCTGTTTGTTTATAATGATAATTATCAATGATATTTAGTTTATCTTTGCCTAGAATTAACTGTTGATGTGAAGATTATGGATAATTAGAACATGACTCAGCTTCCGCTCGTCTTTATAAACCTTTTCTCCATCATGACTTCACCCTCTCTGTGGTCTTAGGTACGAGAAGCAGCACAAGCTCTCCTATTGGCTGAGTTGAGGAGGATCGGCCAATCAGGACGCAAGGACACCATCGACCTGTGGGCGCCGTACCTCCCTCAGTACGTGGACACCGTCAGCTCCCGTAAGTCCCTCCCTCTTTCCCCCGACCAGCCAATCAGTCATCGTGGTTGTGTTCTTTTAATACGGCTCAACCTCTTCACAGTGATGGAAGAAAGATTTCAGTTATTTCTGCAGGTTGACAACAACATGAGCTCTGGTTGTGGCCACGTTCAAGGACAAGAGCATGAAAACCTAATTAGTGTGTTTCTGGTCCGAACGTCTGTTCTACTCTCAGGAACTTTCACTTGGACTGATTAGATTCTGGTGGTCAAAGGTCATAAAACCAGTTTTTTGGCCACAAAATAAAAGAATAAAAACAAACTTAATACCTGAGCAGACATGAGACGCTTTCAGACACAAATATGAACAAAACAAAAAGAGAACAAATATTTCCCGTTGGAAAAGTGTCTTCACACACGTAGACGAAGATGTGAAGAGAGTTTGTGGTGATGTAAACATGATCACATGACCTCTGCAGCAGAGTTAATACATCACTTCCTGTCTCTGTCTGCTCCACCTGAGGAATGAGGATCTGATGCTGTGTTGATCAGCTGTGAAACACAAACTCTGGAGACGATTCTCTGGATTTTTACCCGGAGGTCGTGTCTGAAAGTAGCTTATCTGCCTCTAGCTCCGTATACTCCCTCGTGTCTCTCTCTCTCTTTCTCCCTCTCTCTCTCTCTCTCTATCGCTCTGTCTATAGTTAGACCTGCTGATGGGAAGAAAGGTGAATCTCCACCTTCTTTTACTAGAAATGGCCTTCTAAAATGCTGTGTGTGTGTCTGTGTGTGTGTGTGCGCTCGTGAGTCGTGATTGCTGAGGATGCTGGGGGTTTCTCAGGGGAACAGTTGCCATGGAAACGGGCACCAGTCAGTGTTGTGTTACCACAGCAGTACCGCAGGCAGGGGAGGTGGTGGGAGTGATGGACCGGTGACCTCAGGGGACGAGGAAGGATGGAGGGGGGAGGGAACCGAGAGAGAGAGAGGGAGATAGAGCGAGGTTAAAGGGTCATTGAATTTGATCTGTGTGCTGCGCAGCAGGACTGGAACAGACGGTAAGATGACTCCTGCTGCTCCTGGAAATCCTGGAGCATCACGGCAGAGTCAGGGAATGTGTTGAATCCTCCAGAGGAGTCCTCTGAACCCGAACCTCGGCTCAGATCCGTCGGTTCTTAAATGCCACATGTGTCATCCTCACATAGTTTGATCTCAGAGTCCAAACCGTCTCCCTCATGTGAACCAGGGTGTGTCAACCTCTTCTGTGACCCGCTGTGTTTGTCCCAAAATGCTCCGAGCAGCTTTTCTTGTGGGTTTATATGATGGCCACAGAGAAAGATAGATGGATAGAGTACTTTATTCACACAAACACAAAGAATCCTCTCTTCAACCATATTATCTTTGGTTCTTGCACAATGCACAAGTCTTTAGTATTAAAGTCAGAATGTGTGAATGTATTCGTGCATTTTTAGCTTTTAAACGGCTCCTCTCTCCAATAGCTGAACGATAATGAAGAGCAATGATAAGATAATGAGAATTTTTGCCGACTTGAGGTGTTTTTCCAATTATTCCGACGTGAACTCCCAGTTATTGATAGAAATTCATGCGTTGTTTTCTCAGCAGTTACAGGAAACAGGAAGTCCAGTCTGCACTCACACAGGAAACAGTCTGAATAAAAGAGAGGAGGAAACCAATATAATTCATGAAGAGTAAATGTAGAAAATAAAAATCCTGCTGTTATAATTTACTCCATCATATACTCTACAGAATACTGTGCTGTACATCTCACACACTGTTGTCACTCACATGGGAGGATCAGTGTAACATAACGAGTTACTTCACTACAAAGCTATCATCAAACAGGCACTCTGTCAGCCTCTTGAGACACACACACACACACACAGACACACACACACAAAGACACACACACACGCACAGCTCCTCCTCAGCAACAGAGTGGTTACACCTGTATTTATCCATTAGCTTTTAGTGCCGAGGAAATGTCACCGAGTCAGTGACGGAGTCCCACTGTCGCAGCATGAGGCAGATTGGACAATACACACACACAGACACACACCACACACACAGACACACACAGCAGTAGCCATGGCTGACCTTTCAGCCTCCTGCAAGTGTTTAGAAAGCGTTAACACAAAGGAAACAGGAATGTTAACCTGCACTCAGAGAGAGAGAGAGAGAGAGAGAGAGAGAGAGAAACAAAGCCGACCAGAGAGTCATTAAAAACAGACGTAAACTCCGGGTCCAGAAAGTGAAGCAACTGGCTGAAACCTGTCTTCTGTGTAGTGACCAGCAGGGGGCGACTCCACTGGTAGTTTCTATAGAAGTCTATCTTCTATAGAAGTCTATAGAAACTGACTCTACTTCTCAATTTATAGCATCAGTCAAACATTGAGGAGTTTATGTCTCAATCTCTTGTTTCAAATCTTCTTCAATACAACTAATGTTCATTTCGTAAGATAAGATCATTTAGACACAGTATTGAGAGCTAGCATCGTCCAATGGGTGCAGGTGGCAGGTGTAGGTGGGCGTGTCCTCCAGTTCTCTGTGGCTCGTCGTGCAGATGGCGGCCGAGCGACCTGCGAATAACAAAACACGAGCGTGAAGCTTTAATCTCTGAGGTGGAAGACGTCCTGAGCCGCGGGGGGGGGGAGGAGGAGGCGTGGGGCTGGGCAGCGAAACGAGTGTACCTGGGGGGTCTCCACACACACACACACACACACACACACACACACACACACACACTTAACACACACTTGATTAAACAACGTCCGCAGCATTGTTCCCCGTCACACGTGCATGAACTCACAGATCTCAGGGTGAAGCAGCTGTTTCTTTGATCACTTCCCTCTCTCTCTCCCCTCTGCTCTCAGTTCACTGTCTCTCTCGATCGCCCGATACCGGGGTTCTTTTCTCCTCGTCGAGCTCCTGCTGTTAAACATGGGCCTGCTCCTCCTCTCTCCTCCTTTCAGATTTACTTCCTCTCATCTTCTCCTCCTCTCTCCTACTCTTCCACCCGAACATTTCTTTATTTCATTTATCCCTCCATCACCTCTCTGCTACCTCTTCTGTTCTGATTTACTTCACATCCTCTCATCTTCTCCTCCTCCTCCACCTCTCCTCCACCTTTCCCCTCTTCTACTTTTCCTCAATTGCCCAACTTCACCACTTCTTCCTTCTTTATACTTTGCTCTTCTTTTTTCCTGCTTCCTTCCTTCTTCCCCCTTTTCTTTCCTCTCTTGTTTCCTCTCCTCACCCTCTTTCTTTATACTCTTTAATTTCTCCACTCTGTCCTTTTTCCTCTCCTCTTCCCCGACTTTATTTATTTTTCCTTTTCCCTCGGGATGGAGATAAAGTTGCATTAAATAGAGATTTTGTTTTAAAAATCTATAAATTAGAAACAATGCATTTAATAAACATAATTGCAATAGAAATACACATAAAACCTATGGAATAAAATAAACATTTATTTCAAAAATATAAATTATCAAATATTTTCACAATTAATGCATGAATTAATAATGCAGATGCGGAATAATACAACAAATAAAATAAATAGGTCTTAATATTGAAAAAGGGAATTGAAAAGAACAATATAAGGAAAGAGAAGAGGAGGAGAACGAGTGCGTTAAAGAACAGGAAGTGTGTGTTTTAAAAGGAGGAGTGGAGGCAGCAACAGAAGAGGAGAATGGGAGGAGGAGGTCCTGGAGGTTAACAAGGCATGCTGGGAGCTATGTGTCATGGCTGACATGACAAGCTTGACCTTGGAGCAGGGCAGAGTGTCTCCTCCCTCCCTGTTCTCCCCCCCCGCCTCCCGTCATCCGCCCCTCCTCCACCTCCTCCACCTCCCTCTCCTCTTTTTCTCCCTCATCTCCTCCATCTCGCTCTCCTTCTCATCCCCTTGGCCAGGACAGCTGAGTTATAGAGTGTGTGTGTGTGTGTGTGTGTGTGTGTGTGGAATGAGAACATGGACACCAGAATTACCCAGCAGCCATTGCACAGATGTTTACATCCAGACTCTGTAACGTCACTTCTTCCTGAACGAACGCTTTGATTCAGCTTCTCAACAACATCATCCAGCGTTTCCCACAAATCTCGTTCAATAACTGGGGGCAGGAGGCGGAGTTTATACTGCAGCCAGCCACCAGGGGGCAATTGAGATGATTTGGCTTCACTTTCATGGAGCCGTCATGTCGTCCATCTTTATTTACAGTCAGTAAAAAGCTCAGTGAAGCTGGTGAACTGCAGCTGAACTGAGAGGAGGCGGAGAAACTTCATCGTTTGTTTTCAACCAATCACAGAGAAGCATCCGTTACTCCAGTTTAATTAAGTTTTATCACTTTAACATTTGAGACAGACGATCGGCAACCGAGCTACATGTGTGTGTGTGTGTGTGTGTGTGTGTGTGTCTGTGTGTGTGTGTGTTTGTGTTAAAGCAGGTTAATTGGAACATGGAGCACAATGGTAACCAGGATTAATCAATGTAATTACATGTAGTGTAATTACAGACTTGTTTTCACTGAACTCATGAGCTCATGTTTGTTTTTATTGTGTGTTTGCTTGTTGATATGTTTATTTTACTAAATTAAATAAACGGAAATAAGCCCCGCCCCACTGCCTTTCACTCCTCGAGCAGGCGTTTGTTTGGTTGCACAGGGAAACTGTCTCCCACAAACTGTGTGTTTGTGTTTGTGCGTGTTTGTGTAATGTGTGTGTGTGTGTGCAATTCATTAATTAGGCTGTTTTCTCAGAGATTAGCTCGGCATCAGCTCCGTTTCCTTTAGCCGCTTCATTCATTAGCGCTGCATCATTCATTAGCCCTGAACGCTAATGAAAAGCCACTCTTAATTGGCAATGGAGAGATAAAGGCTAAATGAAAACACTAAATATAGTGTGTGTGTTTGTGTGTGTGTGTGTGCGTGTGTTTGTGTTCATTCTCCAGATAACGAGGACGCCCAATAAACCTTAATTAGCTGCTTCACCAGGACAGTTTGATTATAAACACACACAGGCTCATATTTGATATTAACCATAATGTCTCTCTCTCTCTCTTCAGCTGGATCGACCACGGAGCCCTCCTCTCCGGCCCCGCCCCCTCCTGAGCCTCAGCCAGTAGAAACCATGGCTCCCGAGGAACAAATGGACGTCACCGATGATGACATCACAGCAGGTAGGAACACGAGGGCAGCGTCCGGGCGTCGACTCTTTGAAATGTTCGAGTCGATGCCCCACAGTTGGGTTAAAGGTGTCGAGCAGCTAGCGTGACACGCCCCCTAACAAAGACGGGTAGCGTGATTGGAGGTCGATATATCCGACACTTCCTGGAAGCAGTTGACCAATCAGAGCAGACTGGGCTTTATCAGGAGGGGGGAGGGGGGTCTTAAAGAGACAGGATCTAAAACCAAGCGTTTGAGACAGAGGCTGAACAGAGGAGCAGCAGCGATGGACAGTGATGAGTTTCCTTTAAACCTTTTCAACTCATAACACTCATTGAAGTGATGAACCTGAATATGAGAACATCATAGATTCTTCTCCTCAGTGATCTGTGGAGCCGCATCTGGTTTCATACAAGAAACATTAAAAACTCATTTATCATTCATGTGCTGCTGAATTCAGGTGTTGTGCTCTGGTGACTGTGTGTGTGTGTGTGTGTGTGTGTGTGTGTGTGTGTGTGTGTGTGTGTGTGTGTGTGTGTGAGTGTGTGTGTGTGTGTGTGTGTGTGTGTGTGTGTGCGTGCGTGTGTGTGTGTGTGAGATCATGTGCAGTGTCACTGTACTGTGAGCTGTTGGTGTTAAAAGCAGTAAAGTGTTTTCTCAAACACACGATAAAGTGAGAAATGATTCTCCTCAGGAAACCTTGACACCTGCAGCACAGGTAGAAAACACACACACACACACACACTCACACACAGACACACACTTTTCTGGTCCATTTGTCTTTTGTCACATTTGCCTGGATGTTTAACTGCGACAGACGGATCCGTCTCCTGCAGCTTCTCCACAGGTCGACACTCACACAAAGGGAAAAAGTCCCGGTGAACATTTGTGCTCATTTAAATTTGCAGTTTTATTGATTTGTGGTAAATTTTTCAATTATCCGCAGCTTTTACTCCTGTAACCTCGTCTTCATCATCTAATTTAACTTCATAAATCCAGACATCACAGGAACGTCAAATCGGAGTTGACTCATTTCTCTGAAGGTGAATTAACATCATCTCAAAAACAGGATATTTTCTGAAAGCGCTCGGAGACTCTGTGACTTCGTCCTGTTTCAGTTTCTCCTCTTCCTCCCTCCATCCTCCTCTCAGTCAATAACACAGACGTGAGTGACGATTTATCATTTCTCACTGCTCATTTTTCTCCTATTGACAGCTGTGTGTTGTTTTTTTTCCTCTTTCAGTCTCTGCAGTATTAAATCTGTTAGTTGAGGACACACACACACACAAACACACACACACACACACACACACACACACACACATCAAACACACACGTCGGCTGTGGAGGAAATATCACGAGTTTGAGAACTTTTACTGCTCCTGCTGTTTGTTTTCCTTCCTTCCTTCCTTCCTTCCTTCCTTCCTTCCTTCCTTCCTTCCTTCCTTCCTTCCTTCCTTCCTTCCTTCCTTCCTTCCTTCCTTCCTTCCTTGTTTCCTCAGGTCACAGAACTACACTCACATGTAGTTTGTGATCATACGAGAGTCGGACTGATGCTAGAGAGTGAAAATGGGGAGAGAAGAGGAAAAGGTAAAAAATGAAGAGTGGAGAAAAAGAGAGATGAGAAGAGTGAACAATAGAAAAGAGATGACGACAGCCACAGAATCACTGGACTGCAGACTGTTACCACGGCGATAGACTCATCATCTCAGTCCACTTACTCACTCACTCACTCACTCACTCAGTGTGTGTGTCTGTGTGTGTGTGTGTGTGTGTGTGTTGCAGGATGCTGTGGATCCTAATGACATCCCTTGACACTGCTAGGGACACAGTTTCTATTGTGTGACATTTTGAATGAAAATATTTAGGTATTTTTTAATTATTAATATTCTCTATTGATCAAGTATTGGAACTAAATCTGTTGCAAGATTCTTTTAATAATCGATTAATGATTCAGCTCATTGATGTGTTATAACGATCAAACATTCTCCGGTTACAGTTTCTTAAATGAAACCGTCGTCTGCTTTTTAAATTCATCTGAAATCTTCACGGTTATTCGTCGTTTGAATTTTTCTCGTGTCTGGATATGAAATCATAAACTTCAGTGTCTGTGTGGAACAGTAATTTAGCTCCACACTAGAGGGAAGACTGTCTCCACCGAGAGAGAGAGAGAGAGGAGCTCATCTCTGCCTGTGATGGAGGGCGAGAGACCCCAGGGAGGTCAAAGGTCCCTCGCTGGACACAGCTCCACCCCCCTACACACAGACACACACTCACACACACACACACACATTCACACACACACACACACACCCTTTGTCATCCTCAGGATTCAGGAAAATCGCAAAGTAAAGGAAATCTGTAGTCTCTGTTCACTGTAAAACATTTTTTAATTTACAGATGATTTATCTTTTCAAACACAATAGACATGATGGTAATTATTTGATGGTCATAAATGAAATAATCAGCAGAGGGATGTCTCTCCCCGTCTCTCCCTCCTCCTCCCTCTCTGCCCGTTGCGAGGCGTCCACAGCAGCAGATAAAGGTCGGAGGTCAGAGGCCAGGCTGACCCTCACCTCTCGGTGTCATTAGCCCGGCTGTGATTCGGTTAGCTGAAACGCTAGCCTCCACGGTTAATCTAATATCGGAGCCTGGAGGTCGTTTGGGTCAGATCACGTTTCTCCTCGGAACAGATTGAACTTATGGAAAGATAAATGTTCTGAGCCACGACTCTGTGAGCTCTGATTGTTTCTGATGATTGTGTCTCTGCTCTTTCACTCGGCCGGGGCCCAGCTGCTGTATGAAGATATTATTATATTACAGGCAGACGAGTGAAGTTATTGTCTAAATGTTGTAAATGTACAGGAATGTTTTTATGGTTTGTCACAGACGCACTGATATCAGGTAATGTTCAATGAGAGCCGATGAAGAGGTATTGGGGTTAAAAGTCGGTCGATGAATCAATCAAATTTCATTTTATCTATAAATCTTCTGTTATTAAACCTGCACCAAAGTGAGGAAAACTTAAAAACTTAAAACAGCAGAAAAACACTGAAATGCAAAAGACGTCTCGTGTAATATCACAAAATAACAGAATATTCATGAGAAAAGACAGCGTCCTACTTAAATAGAGAGACATAACAAGGTTAAAGCATTTATGTAAAAAGACATTGTCAAGTATGAGTCTCTCACAAACATGTGAGCATCAGCATTTGTTTTCTGTTATAAAAAAAACGTTATTATAAAAATCTATATAATAAAGTTTATGGTCAAATGTAAAAATATTAGGGTTTGATAACGACATCTTAAGAATCATTGGCAATTTTTATTATACATAAAATCTGCCGATGTTTTACTCCCTAATATCGGCTTAGGCCTCAAGAAATCTATATCCAGCCATTTGTTTTGAGTTGCTGGTGCCAGAGCGACACCTAGTGGCAGCGAATATTATCGAGGATTTTCCGCACAGTCTTAAATAGTCCAAAAACAAATACTATGTTAAAATATATCGTACGTTAGGTCTGAAACACATCGTAGTAGGTTTTAAAACATTCATTTAAAAATCCCTCTGCACGTTAGCATTTAGCTTTGTGATTTGCCGTCCTACTTGGTCTCTGTGTTCTCGTTGTTTCTCAGCGATACAGAAATCTTAACGCTGTAGAAAACAAACTAATAGAAACAAGACCAGCTGATAACTGAGTTTTATTCCTGCTGGAGCCAGTGCGACACCTAGTGGCAGTCAGTATTATGAATATTATATAATGTGTAACGTATCTTCGTGGTGTTTCCTTGTGGAGTCTCGGGCCTGTGGGCAGATCCAGATGTTCATCCTGGTCCCATCGATCAGGATGAAGCTCAGTTTTCACCTCAGAGACTCGGATCCTCGTCTCAGCAGCGACTCACTGGAACTCTCTTATCGGCTTAAATGGAAACGAGATAATGGGACAAAGCCAGAGAGAGAATCAGCAGATGAAGTCTGAGTCACATTAATGTTTGTGTGTCCCTCACAGTCACTGGGTTTATAGATATTATTTATATCTTTCTTTTCTCCCTGTGTGATGAGAGGATCGCTTCCTTTTCCCTCTCTCTCTCTCTCTCTCTGGGTTCTTTTCATCTGGAGGAGCTGGAATCTAATTCTGTCAGACGTCTTTGATTCTTCTGTGAGCTTTAATCAAAGTGATTCCTTCTTTATGAGGAGGCTCCAGCGCTGTCTCTGCATTAGGGAAATAACCTCCAGAGCCGTTTCTCACACCGAGCCGTGAACGTGACAGCAGCAGTGACGACAAACCCTGTGTATTAAAAACCTGTCGCATCGCAAATTAAACTGCAAAACAAACACATCACTGATATAATGGAAGATAAAATAAGACCTCAGGCTTTTCATAGATCACCAGTCGCTGCTTCCAGCTCTGAACTGAATTATAAACTGGAACAGAGTTAATGGGACGGAGCACAAGTCGCTCTGCAGAGCTCCCGGTAGAAACTGGGTTTTCCTGATTTAAAAATATAACAGAAATCCAGCAACTTTTTATATTCAGATGAGACGATCTACTTCCTGTTTACATCACATGACCAGAGTACGTGAATGGTCCCTTAACGCGTGTTTTCAGGTGTGTTAGTGTGGACGCAGGTTGTTTATTCTTTTTTTTTTAACTTCTTTTTATTTCCTTTTATCGAATACAGTCATACAGTACATCGTTTTTAACATGAAATTAGGGATCACGGGTTCAAGTCTTAGGTTACTGGAGTTAACTGTCCATGTGTGTCTCGGGTCCAAGCCATCATGATCCAGATATATCAGAATCAAGTTACTGATTAACATTGTCCACAGACACAATACATCTCACATAACATTACATCAAGACAATATTCTGAAATTTTCCCATTGTTCATCAGAAAATTGTTATTTTCATCTCTAGTTACCATTTTTCTTTAATATCCAAATTATTCTCCTTTAGTTCTTCCTGCAATATCCTGTATAAATGTGATATGGACTTTGCTTTCACTGTTCCTTGAATTGCCAATATGAAGAAGTGTTCCATTTTGGATGGTGGTGAGCAGAGCTTTTCCCATTCTTGATGTTTATGTAAACAATGTCTTATTTGTAAATATCTGTAGAAGTCTTGGGTTGGTAACTCATATTTCTCTTTAAGCTGTTCAAATGACTTCAGTACAACTCCCTCGAACAACTGGTCCACTTCTACTATACCCATCTCCCTCCATCTTTCAAAACACCTGACGCAGGTTGTTTCTGATACGGAGCTCAAACACACTGGATGCTGATGGTTTGAGTTTTAAAACGTATCAGTGTGGATGTAGCCTGGAATAAAATTAATTTAGTTATGTGAGCACGTTTTAACTTCTAATAAACATAAATCAAACCAATCAGAAATGGCGCAGCTCGAATCTGCCTAGTTTTTTTTCTTTTCTCATATATGTTTATTAGTTTTCCAACAGGTAATACAACACAAAACAAAACAAAAACAAGACAAACATTTGGCTCACACACATATTCAAATCCATACAGGCAAAAAACAGAATAGTAAAACAGAAAAGTAAAATAAAAGTATACAGAAATAAAAGTAAATCGATTAAATGGTAAAACAGAGCATTCTGAGCTATGATACAAACCCTCTGGTGAGAATGGTGGAAACATTCAGACCAACATATGACAGAAAGGGTTCCCATGTTTTACGAAAGGCATCATCATTGCTGTGAAGTTTACACGTCAAATGGTCCAACACAACATATTCAAATACAACCCTTTGCCACTGAGCGTTAGATGGAGCTTTATCTGTGATCCAATTCAAAAGAATACACTTTCTAGCACAAAAAGCAAGTGTCTGATAAAGTCTTCTTTTAAATTTGTCAGTGAGAATCTGCCTAGTTTGAAAAAGAAGAACCTGTTTGATTTGACCGGTTCGTGTCTCTGAGCGACTCCAGCGTCCTGATGGAGACAAACAGCAGGTTCCCTCTCGTCTCCCCCCCCCCCCGACGAACTTATATCCAGTTTGTTTGTGGCCGCCGCCCCTCTGCCCCCCCCAGCCGTCTCCCGTACAGTCTAATTGAAGCTCTGTGTTCCCAGCGAGCGCAGATAGCTCCTGTGTCTTAAGACGTGAAATACACTTAACCTTCAGCTGGAGTCCGGCCCCCCCGAAGGGCGGCGGCACAACCGGGACTCAAATCTTTTTTCTCTATCAACTTAATTGTGTTTTCAATTATTTCCCCCCAGATTTACTGTCTCTTGACATTTGCTGTAAGGACGGTGTTTACCCCCCCCCCACCCACCAGCAGCCCTTTGTTTTACTCGGTTGTCTTTCCCTCCGTCCACAGACGTAGAGATACATTTATCTTCCTCTTTTTTTTACCGTACTGCTGAAGTCTTTTCTCTCTCTCTCTGTGGTTCACCGTCTCCTGCTCCCTCCATCGTTCTCACATCAGTTTCCTGCTGCTATCGATCCCCCCCCCCCCCGCTCCCTGGTGATCAGGTTTTACCAGTCTCCCATTGATTACCAATGGAGGCAGCGCTGAGGTGCATGATGGGAAGCTGGCGAGGTTGCACGCACAACAGGGGAGAGATGGGAATGTTGTCGGTTTGATTTCTTGTGTAGTTTCTTCTGATCTGTTTGTGTTGTCTCATTAATATGTGAAGAGTTTATTCATCTCTGCAGAGCTTTGTCTCGTTATGATCTTGTTTCATCAGGACAAAGTTATATAATATTATGTTGTGGTTGGTTTTCACGAACTCTGACGTCCTGTTGTAACAAATACACCAAACTTCCTTTAGAATTGTTGTTGTTTTAATTCAATTTAAGATTTTTCGTTGAATATCGAAAGTTAGATGTGTATAATTGTAGTTGTATTAGTGGTAAAGTAGATTATGAGTATACGCTGATATTCAGGATATTCAGTAGATACAGAGTCTGGGATTTTAAACTTCAGATCTGACATTGATCCGGCCGAGATGAAGAGACACTGTCACTAGACTTCAGTATCAATAAAGTTTCAATACAGTCGCTATAGAAACTATGAATTAAAGGAGGTCTTTACTTTTACTTTGCTTTGTTGGAATTGTGACTAAATTAAATACTGAAGATAATTAAACTGTTTTTATTATCTGGACGACAGCAGCTTGTTTTCAACGAGAAGATAATTGGTCCAGAGCTGACCCCAATCTGTGTGTGTGTGTGTGTGTGTGTGTGTGTGTGTGTGTGTGTGTGTGTGTGTGTGTGTGTGTGTGTGTGTGTGTGTGTGTGTGTGTGTGTGTGTGTGTGTGTGTGTGTGTGTGTGTGTGTGTGTGTGTGTGTGTGTGTGTGTGTGTGTGCACTTATTGATCACTCCTCTTCAAACAAAGAAATCAGCTCTGCTCCTCTTTCTTTCTTTCTCCCTCTGTTTCTCTTTCAGTGTTTTTCCTCTTTCCAGTGATCCTCCTCTCTCCACCTCCTTTGTCCACCTTCTCTTTCCCTTCATCCCATCATCTTTCTATTCCTTTTTCTCTTTTCCTCCCTCTCTCCATCATTCCTCTAATTTGCATTTCCCTCCTTCCCTCCTGCTGTCTCTCCCCCCCCACTCCATCTTACCTTTGTCCATTTCACAAATTTTTCCGTCATCCATCCGAATACACTTCACTTTTCTTTTTCTTTCTCTTATCATCTCTTCTTCTTATCTCATCCAAACCTTCATTTTATTAATTCCTTAATTTGATTCTTTCTTTGTCTTCGTCCTCAGCATTTTGTCACTGAAATGTCTTTAAATTTAATTCCACTGATGCAGCAAAGCTAAACAAATTTCCCATTTATCGTTCCAGGTTTGACTTGAACCGATAAACATTTCAGTAGAAACAGAAAACTTCCCTCAGTCGAGTTTCTTCCTCCGCCGTGACCGAACAGATCCTTAAATTCAGTCGAGCTGCTCCAGATACGAGTCGTCTTCATTTGTCTGATTTATTCTCTGAGAAATCAAACAACGTCCTGTCTCACAATTTTAAAGCAAGAGATGAATAAGTCCTTCAAAGTTTTGTAGAAATCTCTTCAGTAGTTTTCTAGGAAACCACCTCCTGCTCCTGAGTTCATTTCACTTTCTCTCAAAGGTGAACCTGCTCCTCCTGCTTTAGGACTTTGGGACGTCTCTCTGAGAAGTTCATAATCTTACAGTGATTGCTCGGACCCCACAAGTTGCTGCATTACACCATCCGGCCCTTTTCTAATAGATTCCTTCCCTTATGGATAATGTCATTTCAGCCAGAAAGGCTTTTTATCCCAATCCATTTCTGGTTTTATGAAGATTTAGCCGAGCAGCGGCGAGCGCGGAGGGGAGCTCGTCCATCCCCCTCTTTAGTTTATTGGGTTATGTTTGGGAGCAGGTTGGCCAACAAATAGGATTTAGATACAATGTTATTACAATAGATCTGCCAGTCGTGAAGGAAGCCGATCGATAGGCTTCAAAAATCAATCAGTCCTGTCCACACGCCGAGCGGCAGCAGGTACACGGACAGGAAGTGATGCTACCTGCCGCCGCCGCGCCGCAGAGGAACTCACAGCGGGCGAGCGGTGAAGGTTCAGAGATTCAGAAGGTGAAGCACACGACCTGGGCAGCTTTTTGATTTACCAATTACCTGGAATTATTATTATTATTATAATAATAACAGTTCCCCACTCTTATCTGGTGCCTCTACAAAGTCTGGAATCTCCACTGGAGCCAATAGAAGCGTATTTTTTTTAATTTAAAAAGTCTCTTCAGAAGTCGAATAGTTTCAATCTGGAATGAGGTCCAAAAATCTTTAAAGTTGCGCTCATTTGTTTCATTGACAGAGTTTTCGAGTCTGGTCTCATGTACAGCTGACTTCTCCTGCAGTGACTGTAACTGCTAGTTGACTTTGCCATAGTATTTTATTGATGAATTGTTTTATACCTTATATTACTGTGTATATATATATGCATATTTATTTCATTCCTATTTATTCAATGTATTAATTTTTAATGTATCAACTTTTTTATTGTACCCTCGGCACAATTGGAAATGAGGGTCTTATCCCTCAATGTGTCTTCCGAGGCTTAAATAAATATTCAATCAATCAATCAATCAATCAATGCAGAAGTATTAAGAATTCATAATTTAAATGAAATGATAAAGATTATCACACAAAACAAGTTATTTGTACAGCTTGGACATATGGAATCAAACCTTTCTGCAGCTGCTCTCCTTCAGATTTTACTGTTTTCATTCCATAGACTGTAAATAAAGATGGACGACTTAACGGCTCCCAAAAGTGAAGCCAAAGGGTCTTTATCCCCCCCTGGTGGCTGGCTGCAGTATAGGTCATAAACCCCATCAGCATCAGCATCATGGCTGAAAACTGAGGCTGACTCAAGATGGCGGCGCCCAAATCCATTTACTTACAGTAGCGATATGTCGTCCATGTTTATTTACAATCTATGATTTATACTTTAAAGCTGCCACTGGTTTTTTCCCAGTTTGAATATAAGAAGCAGAGACCAGTGACAGAGCGAACCAATCAGGTGTCAGAAGGTGTGACAGACTTGCTCCATCACTGGTTATTGATTCCAAGTCGCTCTAACCAATCACCACATCGATCATAACCGTGTCGAGGTTTTACACCCCCCCCCCGTCTCCTCAGATGTTTTTAAAAACAATGTCCTGATATCGTCTCTGAAACCTCGTGAGTCTGAATCCGTCCGTCTCTCTCGTCCTTGTTACTTTCTCTGCGTAGATCTCAACTTTTTGCTCATTCTTCCTGGGAGTCTTTCTCTAATGCTGTTATCTACTGGCCCAGTCTGGCCCGAGGTATGGATGCCGTCTGTAATCCATTTATCAGAGCCGGCCGCTGGGCCTTCTTCCAAATGACAGCTGGCCTTTAGCAATCTCATTATAAAGCGCACCAGGATATAGTATGGAAATATGGAGGAGGGAGGATGGGCTGAGCTCCGAGGAGAAAACACACCGACCAAATATGAGGATTTTTTAAATTTTCTTCAAAGTCCTTTTTACTATTGTACGTAAAATATAATTCTTAGAAATTACTCATTATTCTTTAATCATCTATGTTGGTTTTTATGTGTCACTGCACTGTCATCAGCTGTCAATCAAACCTTGTGGATGAAGTCAAACCGTCTTGATCGCCCCCTAGTGGCTGGCTGCAGGATAGGTCATAAACCCTCCCTCCTCCATGTTATCAGATGGGACATGAACCAAAATACACAAAACAGAGTACGCATTAAATATTATCATTGTCGTTTCAGCTCGTTCTTATCTCACTGATGTTTGTTCAAGTGTTTCTCATCAGTTTGGTTTTTATTAGTGATTTGATGATATAAAAACAGGGGGAGAGGTTATGATTGACAGCTGACTCCTGATTGGCTCCGATCTTTTTTAACAGACTTTCAGTTTGTTCAGTTTGATCCGTTCTGAAGAAGAAAAACCTCCAAGACTGATTTTTAAATTCTCTTCATTCTGAAAACTATGTTCATTTATTTCCATAAATACGTTAAAACTAATAATAATGAGAAATATTCTGTCGGGGTGCGGCTCCTGTTCACGACTTTATGAAAACAGATCTTCAGCTTTAAACATCTTTGTTTCTCTTTTCTTCCTCTGAGCTGCGACGCTTTGTTTTCATGAATCATCGACATCATCAACAATCATGTGACATTAATTTATACAACTTTTGTCAAGAGAAAACTCCATCATGAATATTAGCAGAAACACCCCCACTCTATTTATCACCCCTTCCCTGTGTGTGTGTCCGTGTGTGTGTCTCCGTGTGTGTGTGTCCGTGTGTGTGTCTCCATGTGTGTGTGTGTGTGTGTGTGTGTGTGTGTGTGTACCCGGTGCTTGTTCCTCTGCCATACAAATCCATAACAATGCTGTGCTCGCTCATGCAGAGAGAGAGAAAATAAGAAATAAAATCAGAGGGTGGACGCAGTGGGAACGAGTGTGTGTGTGTGTGTGTGTGTGGGGGGGGGGATCCAGGTATTTGTGTTGTGTTGTGGGGACCTAACCTCCACACACACACACACACAGTCACATTATGGAGACTTGTCTTCCTCATGAGGACAAAAACAAGTCCTCACAATAAAAATCCTTAAATTATAAAGTGAGACCATGTTTTAGGTTAAGATTAGATTTAAGTTAAGGGTAAGAAGAGTAGTAGTTAAGGTTAGAGTAATGATGCCAGTCAATATAATGTCCCCTTAAGTGATGGAGACGAGTGTGTGTGTGTGCGTGTGTGTGGTTGTTACATACACACTTATACACAAACAGTTTTTATGTGGGTCTTTTGATCCAAGGTGAGTAAGGAGCTCTCATCTCCCACTGTGATTACACACACACACACACACACACACACACACACACACACACACACACACACACACACACACACACACACACACACACACACACACACACACACACACACACACACACACACACACACACACACACACACACACACACACACACACACACACACGCACACGCACGCACGCACGCACACACTCTTACACACTGTATTCCCCTCTTCCCCACTGTGTGGACCCTGTTACACACACCCACACACAAAAGAGGTTATTTTGAGGTTGTCGTCATGAACACAATGGAGGGACACGCACACAACGCACGTGTCCAAAATCCTTCCAGAGGTCCCGTGTGTGTGTGTGTCTCTCTGTGTGTCTGTGTGTGTGCACTGTGACTAAAGGCTTTCAGCTGGACAATAAGACGTGTGCCTGCGTGCGTGTGTGTGTGTGTGTGTGTGTGTGTGTGTGTGTGTGTGTGTGTGTGTGTGAGTAATGGTTAATACCAGGACAATGGAAGTGTGCCTGTTCAGTTGTTATCAGCTCACTGGAGACTCACAGGCCTGCTGGGTTTTTTTATCCCGTTTTTTTGTTAACCACCTTTCAGCTTGAAAAGAGCGAAAGAGAAAGAAAATGAAAAGGAGTAAGAGAAAGATCCCACCCACTCTTTCTTTCACTCTACAACACGTCTGAAAGAAGAAGGAAACACACAGATGTAGAGAATCTGTCCGAACTGAACTGGTTCTGTTAATTGGTTCAGTCGCTTAAACGTCTGATTCACGTCTCTCAAGTTTCTATTTTCAGTTTATTACATTTTATTTTTATCTGCCTGACGTTGGATGGAACTGGACATATCTTCAGTGATGCTTTAAATATAAAAATAAAATAATGAAGCTTGTTATATGTTATACACTTAACTATAGTGTATTTATTTTCACTTCTAGTCCATAGGCAGTTGTCTCATATCATGTTTCTTTTAACACTGATATACATTTATATATTTGAAATGTATTATTTTGTGTAATCATCAGAAGAGGTTTGTGGCTGTTTGGTTTTTGCAGATGCTGTTTGCTCCTGAAGAAAAACAATTTAATAAAATGTTGATGTTATTTGAAACAAATTTTCAAAACGCATCAGTTTCCTCCGCCTGTCCATCGCTGCTGCTCCTCTTTTCAGCCTCTGTCTCAAACACTTGGTTTTTAGCTCCTGTCTCTTTAAGTTTTACATTGTTGAGTTTTTAACAATTTACTTAAATATTGAACTAGACAATGAAATAAATAAATAGGAAACAAACTAATGGAATAAATACGTAGTTAACAAAGTTGCTAGAGTGAAAGTCTCTCTCTGTCTCCACCAGGTTGTCTCTCCAACCTTCCACCGAACGCCAAGAAGATCTCCAACTCGTATGAGGAGCGCCGTAAGCAGGCCACCGCCATCGTGCTGCTCGGGGTCATCGGGGCCGAGTTCGGCGCCGAGATCGAGCCTCCGAAGGGCGCCATGCGGGCTCGGACCGGCGGACAGGCGCCCGAGGGCTTCGGCCTGACCAGCGGAGGATCCTCCAACTACTCGCTGGCCAGACACACTTGTAAGTACAGAAAACACACACAATGCACAACACACACACAACATTTTTTATCTTAGAATTTGACCGAAGTCCAGACGACACGGGGTGAATCTTCTGAGGATGTTCAGTCTTTAGTTTGTTCTGTACTTTACCGACTGTGAGATTTCAGAGATGTGGCGTTAAGAAGGCGGCGGCGTGCTCTTTCCACGGCGAGTGAAGTCGCTGGTTGTGGGACAGACAACAGCAGCAGGAGTGGCGCTGATATTGTTATTGATTTTCCTCCTTTGGTGCCCCTTTTATTTTTCTGTAATCTTGTTTCGCCTTTTAATTTTTTCCCTGCACCGGTTGCCTCTGTGCTGTATCGCCATTTCTGCCCGACACAGAAAGACCTTCTGCTCCACCTCTGGTTTCTAACCGTGGACTTCAGCGCCCTCTGATCATCCTCCTCTCGTTGGAGGGATTGACTCAGATTTGGACGTTTAAGCTCTTCAGCAAATAAAGCCTAACCACGCCGGTGACCTCTGACCCCTCGAGCAGCCTCACTCAGGCCTCGGGTTTATCAGCAAATATTTAGAAGATGACGTTCTCATCGGCCTGAGCTGCTCTGAACCAGGATGTGGATGTTTGATGAGCTCACACGTCCTAACGTCCCTGCAGCCTGTGTCTCCGTCCTGCAGCCTGTGTCTCCGTCTCATCCAGACTCACTGAGACGCTCAGGGTCTCGTGTTGTGGTTTTTCCAAACTCTGAGCTACACGACCGACAAAGTAGAAACTTCAGTGCTGGATTAGAGGTGAGGGGAGAGATGGAATTGATTTTCATCCACCAAGCTTGACACCTTAAGGAGCTTGGCACTGACACACACACACACACACACACACACAGACAGACACACACACAGTAGAGTCCGGCCTGTGCCACACTCCGCCCGCAGCGCTGGACCTTGGTGGGCATCAAACCTGCACTAAGCAGAGCTGCTCTTCCGTCCCGCTGCTCCTGAGCTCTGATTGGCTGCCTCTGGGGGCGTCCGCCCAGCGACAGCGCCTGTACCCTCACTGATAGGCCGTGGAGCATGATGCTGCTTAGTTGGACCGGTACACAGCTGCTGGCTCACCTGTGGACACACAAACACACAAACACACAGACACACAAACCTCTGGCCTGGGTCATCAGAAGAAAACAAACTCCAGATTGAATTGATCCCTTTGAGCTGCGCCTGTTTAAAACCTTTGAATTATTTAGACATTGTGATTCTGGCAGAACTCTGGAACCCAACCTATTCTTACTTTATTTATTTGACAGAATATGGAGAAAATCTTGGAATGAGTTAAGATCCTGATTTGATAAACACAGCACATGGCAGTTAGTTGTTAGATGTGTTCTAAGTTGTTACTAAAGTTGTGTTCATCAAACTCTCAGAAAGACACAAACCTGTAAATTGCTTGAGCTCCCTTCATGAGTTGGTTTGTGAAATCTGATCATTCTCATCTCATCAATCCAGAGCTTTAAACTGATCTGTAAATTATTTCCCATCATATTGTGTTGAGTGATGTCATGAAGAAATCCCTCTCGAAATCATTCTTTGTTCAAACATGAATTTAATGTGCATTTCTTCATCTTACAGGACAATAGACACAATCTGAAGCTTGTTTAGGCCTAAAAATCACTCAGATCTTATGGTTGAAATGACATCATCCCTGTGAAACACCTTTTATTTCAATATAAAAACCAGCACATTCCGGGTTCACTCGCCTCTCTGGTGCTTTTCATTCCCTTTCAGGTTGGAAACTTTAGGATTTTGAGGCTTTAACAGCATCACCTCACTTCCCACAGCCTGAAAGCAGCTGAGCTCCCGGTCCCTCACAGAAATATTGTATTTCTGGTTTGATCAAGCGAGCGCTGCTGTTGTTGTCGTCAGTCTTCACTAATTGAAGTGAAGGGTTTGCTCCTGTGACCGACCTCATTGAGTTAGTGAACCTTTTAAAGGTTTTATTACTTAAGCTCAAACAGACAATTACAGATGGCTGTAAAAGGCCTGTGGTGGTGGTGGAGGACATTCTTTATGTCGTCTGCTCTTTGTCTCTCTCGCTTGTTTCGGCCGTTTTCATTTCTCCCCCTTCCTCCATTTTCCCTCCTTCTCATCTTTTTTTCGCTCCGTTCTTTTGTCTGCTCTCGTACAGTTTGTTGTTTTTCTCTCCCTCCTTCTTCTCAATCTACCCCCTCTCCTCTCGCTATTATGAAATTGAAAGATGGATCGGTGTTGTTGGCATACAGCGCAGCGTGTGATGAATGAGAGCTGTCCACCCGGAGAGAGGGGAGGGTACAGTAGTCTATACAGCCAAGTATAGATTGATGTTTTCATATCGCGAGCAGGGAAATGTAGGGGAGATGGAGGGGGAGATTGAGCCTAAGGATGGAGGGAATGGAAGAAGGACAGGTGATGACAGAGGGAGGGGAGGATGTGGACGGACAGGATGGAACTCTACATCAGGAGGAAACCGTCCTGGGACAGTCAATGCAAAAGACCTCAAGTTCCTTCGAGGCCCTTTTACCCAACGCTGGCATTTTAACACATTGAAGAGAGCTGATCGGAAATTAAGATTTATTTTGTTTCATTGAAGCTTCAAGAAGGAGTCGATGAAAACAACACAACACACTCTGCTGTAGTGTAAAGTGGAAACAACACAACACCACACTGGATTGAGTAGTTCCTGGTGAACATGAAGGATGTGAGTTCACAGGAAGTTTCTGCTTCACTGAGGAGATGAAAACATCAGATCTGTGAAGTGGAGACTCTAATTTTACTTAAACTAACAAACCAAACAAACATGATCACCATATTTCAGTCACGTTTTCCTCATTGTTTTTAATTGGCTCCATCAGTTTATTATTTTGTGCATATTAATCAGTAGTTCAGCGAAATGCAAATCAATTATAATTTTCTTTTCCTGGTAATTTGCTCAGAATACTAAACTTGGGAAGGAAACTTGGCTCCAGTCATATCAATACTTTGTAAGCTTTCAATTGGTTTGATATATACATTTTCAGCCACATTTGTTGATTTACAATTAACGATTAGTTGTATATACTTGTCGTGACAGTAGCCTAATCCTGGGACGACCATTGATTGGCTGAATAAACTTGAATGCTAAATACCATGTGACATATTTGAGTGCTACTTACATCTTGTTGAATGTGTTTGAGAGGTTGTTAGCTCGGTGACGTAGCAACGCCCCCCCACATGTTGATGCTAGTTAGCCAAAATCATGCTACCTAACCAGAACCAGAGGTAGCGTAACTAGCCAGCGTGCTACGTGCTAGCTGCCAGGTTGTGGTTGACAGGAATTCTTAATGCATATTGTGATTGATAACCAAAAACCGCTTTTTTTACCCTTATATAAGAAGTAGTGATATATATATATTATTATATGTTATAGTTAGGTTTCCACTCACCCACTCAGGCTCTTCTCCTCCCTCTTCTTTTAAACGTGGTTCCCTCTCTCTCTCTCTCTCTCTCTCCGGTCTGATCCGGCTCTCGTCCACTAACCAAGTCCCAGATATTGATTTACCTTCAACTTTCATTTAAGCTCCGAGAAAGAGAGCGAGAGAACGAGGGGGAAGGAAAGGAAGGAGCAAGGGAAAGTAGCCAGCCTGTTTAGCGGTCGACCCGGCTCGCTAAAAAATTAGACGTCACAGATCTGTCACCATTTCACACCCTCACCTCCCTCCTCCCCCCCCCCCCTTCCTCCCCCAGCCTTAATCACCCTGCGTGTGTTAATGTGACATGTTTACTGCTCTAACTAACAGCTCATTACAGGCGACTGATGCTTCGTCGATAGCGATCGCTTCGTTTGGCTCCGTCCGGCCTTTAAACAAAGATGTCCGCCGTGAGAAATGGACCGCAGTCCGGGGCCGCGCTCACTTCCTGCTTCGAAAACCAAGAGGGGAGGGGCCGTAAATTTGAATCTCGATCCAGCCAATTACAGGGCTGATTGTTAACGGACATTTTTTAATTGTCCAGAAGAAATTATTACGTGGCCTTTTTTACGATTACGCCCCAATCAAGTTCATTACACAAACACACACACACATACATGCACACACCTGCCCACACACAGTCACTGATGAACTTTGACCTCCTGTGTTGGTTTAATTTTGACTCGTGACCTTTGTCCCTCATTCATATTTATTAGTCATTTAAAACAGCAAATACAGAAATTAAAGCTGAAACCAAAAACAACAGTGTGAAAAAAAATTGTGTTTAAAGGGTCAAGGTTGTTGAGGTTAAAGTAAAAATGACTTAAAATCATAGGACTGTATATGATATTATAAATGATAAACCTATGAATCCTCATGGCAATTGTTGTATCAACAAATGTAAATTTTGTCATTAAACCAACAGATTTAGTAATTCTCTGTAAAGATGATGAATATTATATAAATGTTATAATGAAAAGGTTGAAAAAATCAAGCACTTATTGTTCTGTTCTCTCTAATAATTAATTGAAATCTCAGTATATTTGATGGTTAACACGACTCGTGACGTGTAATTGATTTCTGTGTGGTCGTGATGATTTGTAATAATCATTAGCTGAAGGTCAAAGTTCATTAAAGCCCACAGCTGATATTTATAGTCCAGCGTTTCGTGTTTATCGACGCACGGAACAAAAACATGATTGATTTCACCTCTCGCTGCTGTTTGTTTACCTGGTGTTGATCACAGGCCGGGGGTCAGAGTTCATCCCCCTGTCACTGAGTCGCTCACAACACGCTAACAACACGCCTCATCTGCATGTTCCTCTCTCTCTGACAGCAGCACGGGCTCCTCTGCACTTTCTGTCTTTCTGTTTAAATCCAGTTACGTGTCTGTCGCTGCTCGTACATATAACGACAAAGTGAAGCCGCTGATACAGTTAACCTCCACCGATATGTCTCATAGGCCGGTGTGCACACGTAAACCAATCAGGAAGCGGGTTTGCCATTTAAGGCGGGCTGATGATAAAATGCCAGAAGATCCCGATGATGAGATTACGTGTGTGTGTCTGGAGGCTGGAGCAGCTTCAGAGCCACCACAGGATCATAAAGACTGAGAGTAAAGGATCCGTATTATATTATATCAGATTTATATTATGACTGTTTAACATTTAGATGTAAAGGGAAAAATACAGTGAAGGGAATCGATCTGTGAGTGGATCCAGACAGTAAAACACAAGAGCCTCCAGATGCTGATGTAGAAACAACATAACAATATAATGAAATCATATATTTTTTTTAAAGTAAATGTCTGATCCTCCTGTGAGAAGCATCTTCTCTGTTCACATGTTGAAATCCAGATTTTCTCATATTATCACATCTGCTTCTCTGACGTTATCTCTGAGCAGCACTTTGTGAGGAATCTGCTAAAAGCTCCGGCTGCTGTGGGTGAGACTGGCAGAGACACACAGGCCTGCTGGGAGGAGGGGGGGGCATGAGTGTGTGTGTGTGTTTGTGTGTGTATGTGTGTGTGTGTGCTGGGACGATGGGGGATGTTATTGAGGGATGGGGGGATATCTTCTGGAGTCTTAATGGTCAGTCTGTCCCCACAGAGACTGGCTCAAATGTCAGGTCAGCTCTGAAGTGACCTCCCTCCCGCTGCCTCTCCATATCCTGTGTGGGTCTGTGTGTGTGTGTGTGTGTGTGTGTGTGAGTGTTTGTGTGTGTGTTACCTCATTTTTATCGGACCCTCATATTAAACATTAGGAGTTATTATTTTTCTATATGAGCTGATACGATTTCTTGATGGAAAATGTCTTTATTTCTTTGATAGCCATGTTGCTGCCGTCGGGGGGGTGGACTGATGATGTCATCAACGTTTAACCATGATCTGGTGTTGGTTTTTTGATATTTCTTTCATAAGAGCTTGACGGTCACGTGTCGGGTCGTTGGGTCAAGACTCTGGTTGTGTTGGGAATACAGATGTGAACTAATTGACAAATAGATGATTAGACATTGAACAGGTTTGTGTCTCAAGTGTGAATTATTGTGCACACATCAAATATTAATGTCATATTTTCCTCCATGTTATTCACTCCTGTGAATATATATGTGTGTGTGTGTGAGTGTTTGTGTGTGTGTTACATCATTTTTATCGGAGCCTCAATTTAAACATTAGATTTATTATTTTTCTATATGAGCTGATACAATTTCTTGATAGAAAATGTCTTTATTTCTTTAATAGCCATGTTGCTGCCGTGGGGTGTATTCTCTACAAAGTTGTGTTGAGCTGATGATGTCATCGACGTTTAACCAGGATCTGGTTTTGGTTCTTTCATATTTCTGCCATAAGAGCTTGACGGTCACGTGTGGGGTCGTTGGGTCAAGACTCTGGTTGTGTTGGGAATACAGATGTGAACTAATTGACAAATAGATAATTAGACATTGAACAAGTTTAACGTCATGAAACTGGTTCTGTGTCTCAAGTGTGAATTATTGTGCAAACATCAAATATTAATGTCATATTTTCCTCCGTGTTATTCACTCCTGCACAAAACTAACGAAACCAGAACTATCAGAATCCAATAACTGTGCCGTAGTGTCGGAACCAGCACCAGACTCACCCCCCCACAGTGCTCTGATCCCACTGGTTGTTCTGGTTGCAGGTAAAGCTCTGACCTTCCTGCTGCTGCAGCCCCCCAGCCCCAAGCTGCCCCCCCACAGCACCATCCGCCGCACCGCCATCGACCTGATTGGCCGAGGCTTCACCGTGTGGGAGCCGTACATGGACGTGTCCGCCGTGCTCATGGGACTCCTGGAGCTGTGTGCCGACGCAGAGAAGCAGCTGGCCAAGTGAGTGTGTGCCCCCCCCACCACCCCCATTACACACACACACACGTCACATGTTGCTCTGATTGACACAATTACATTTTCCATCTCATATTCTGAACCAGATCTTTGAAATGAATTCTGTGTCGGTAAAATAACACATGAGAGGATCAGAGAGAATAAATGTGACGAATCAGATTCTTGTCTGTGGAAGTAAAACAGAAAAATCTGCTCTGAGGTCGAACCTCAGCTTTAATGAGATGTTTTAACTTTTAGTATTTTTGCCAATAGAACATTCACTGAACTTTGAATAAACAGGTGAGCAGATCTTTAGTCTTTATTTGTTAAGGCTCGATTCCTGTCAGTTTCACAGTTTCAGTGAAAAAGCTGCAACCAGAATCACCACAGACCGACAGTCCACACAGACCGGATCAGAACTGACACTGAAACCAGTTTGGTTCAGAACAGACACTGAAACCGGTTCGGTTCAGAACAGACACTGAAACCGGTTCGGTTCAGAACAGACACTGAAACCGGTTCGGTTCAGAACAGACACTGAAACCGGTTCGGTTCAGAACAGACACTGAAACCAGTTAGGTTCAGAACAGACACTGAAACCAGTGAGAACAGAACTGGTGTAAAGATCTTTTTGTTAAATACACACTGAACATATTTCTGCTCAACAACTGAACTGATTGGTTGGATATTTAATGTTTGTGTTCGTTTGCTTGATTGTTCAATCCTCCCTCTCAGATTCCAGAGTACACACACAGACACACACACACACACACACACTCTGCAGAAACACTTAGGCCGACACACTGAGTTATGGAAGCCGGGCTGTAATCTGATTGCAGGACATTATGATGATGTAACAATGTCTGCGTTGCTCTGACATGTGAGTCCTGTGTCTGTGTTCATGTGTGTTGGTCTGTGTTCATGTGTGTTGGTCTGTGTTCATGTGTGTTGGTCTGTGTTCATGTGTGTTGGTCTGTGTTGGTCTGTGTTGGTCTGTGTTCATGTGTGTTGGTCTGTGTTCATGTGTGTTGGTCTGTGTTCATGTGTGTTGGTCTGTGTTCATGTGTGTTGGTCTGTGTTCATGTGTGTTGGTCTGTGTTCATGTGTGTTGGTCTGTGTTCATGTGTGTTGGTGTGTTCATGTGTGTTGGTCTGTGTTCATGTGTGTTGGTCTGTGTTCATGTGTGTTGGTCTGTGTTCATGTGTGTTGGGTTGTGTTCACGTGTGTCGGTCTGTGTTCATGTGTGTTGGGTTGTGTTCACGTGTGTTGGTCTGCGTTCATGTGTGTTGGTCTGTGTTCGCGTGTGTTGGTCTGTGTTCATGTGTGTTGGTGTGTGTTCATGTGTGTTGGTCTGTGTTCGTGTGTGTTGGTCTGTGTTCGTGTGTGTTTGGTCTGTGTTCGTGTGTGTTTGGTCTGTGTTCGTGTGTGTTGGTCTGTGTTCATCTGTGTTGGTCTGTGTTCACGTGTGTTGGTCTGTGTTCATGTGTGTTGGTCTGTGTTCATGTGTGTTGGTCTGCGTTCATGTGTGTTGGTCTGTGTTCATGTGTGTTGGTCTGTGTTCATGTGTGTTGGTGTGTGTTCATGTGTGTTGGTCTGTGTTCATGTGTGTTGGTCTGTGTTCATGTGTGTTGGTCTGTGTTCATGTGTGTTGGTCTGTGTTCACGTGTGTTGGTCTGTGTTCACGTGTGTTGGTCTGTGTTCATGTGTGTTGGTCTGTGTTCATGTGTGTTGGTCTGCGTTCATGTGTGTTGGTCTGCGTTCATGTGTGTTGGTCTGTGTTCATGTGTGTTGGTCTGTGTTCATGTGTGTTGGTCTGTGTTCGTGTGTGTTGGTCTGTGTTCGTGTGTGTTGGTCTGTGTTCGTGTGTGTTGGTCTGTGTTCGTGTGTGTTGGTCTGTGTTCGTGTGTGTTGGTCTGTGTTCGCGTGTGTTGGTCGGTGTTCATGTGTGTTGGTGTGTGTTCATGTGTGTTGGTGTGTGTTCACGTGTGTTGGTCGGTGTTCACGTGTGTTGGTGTGTGTTCATGTGTGTTGGTGTGTGTTCATGTGTGTTGGTGTGTGTTCATGTGTGTTGGTCTGTGTTCATGTGTGTTGGTGTGTGTTCATGTGTGTTGGGTTGTGTTCATGTGTGGAACGCACCTGAACTCTGGATATTACCCATGATCCTCTGCTTCTTGAACCTGAATTCTTCATATTTCAGAAGTTTGCAGCTGAATATTGGAGCTGAATTCTGGTTTATGACCAAACTGACCCGGTCACCGTCGACCTCGGGAAAGCAAAGTTTACATTTATTCAATATAATAAGTTGATTTACATCCGTCAGTGTAACTGTTGATCCAGTTTGAACCGGTTTAACGGCAGCAGACTCACTTTCACTTCCTGGACCCGGGGGTCAAAGGTCACGGCTGCTTTTATACAATCACAGTGAGGTCGTGGTTAAGGTGAAGCAGCATTTTACACAAGTGGAGGTCACAGGTCACGCAGAGGAGAGGGTCATTCACTGGAGTCTTTTCATGTATGACACAAAGGAGTGTGTGCGTCTGTGTGTGTGTGTGTGTGTGTGTGTTTGTGTGCATGCGTGTGTGTGTTGCTGCTGAAATCTAACTGGCCAATATGAGTTGATCCTATTAAGGTTGAAACTGAAGCTGGGGCAGCCTGGTTAAATGAGTATAGATATGTCTGCTGCCTGTGTGTGTCTGTGTGTGTGTGTGTGTCTATGTGTGAGTCTGTGTGTGTGTGTTTGGTTGTAGAACTGAAAACAACACAATAGTAGCAGATAGTAGCCCTTTTTTTGTTGAAAAGAAAGTGAAAAGAACTTGAACAGATGCATAGATAATAAAGTAACATTTATTTTTTGTTCTAATTTCTTTAACTATGATATTTGTTAATTTTTTCATTTGCTCATCTGTAGGAGCTCAAATCAAAATGGATGATAACTAACACACACACACACACACAAGAAAGTAAAATGTGACAGCACACAGAGATGATATTGGAAGCACCACATTTTGTTATTGTTTAATAAGCATGAACACATTACACTCTCATGCACATCAGTGTTTTACAGACAGACAGAACACACACACACACACACACACACACACACACACACACACACACACACACACACACAAACAGCACTGAACAAACCAGTGACTGTAAACAGGCAGCGCTGGTTTCTGTGCAGCAGCGACTCTTCATCACGTGACGTTACTCACGCCTCCCTCACAGACAGAAATCAATACCTCCAATCCTGAGTGAGTGTGTGAGTCTGTGTGTGTGTGTGTGTGTGTGTCTGTGAGTCTGTGTGAGTGTGTGTGTTTGTGTGAGTGTGTGTGTGTGAGTGTGAGTGTTGGTATTGACTGGATAATGTCAGCGTGATATTGGCTGTGAATGCAGTCATGTTGCCAGGTTCACACACTTAACCCTACTTGTGTGTCTGTGTGTGTCTGTGTTTGTGTGTGTGTGTGTGTGTGTGTGTGTGTTTTGTCAGCTACGCATCAGTCAATCTCAACTCACAAACTATTTTGGTTTTGTTACTTTAATACACGTATTATTATTTTTTTCACTAGCACTTTGTGTGCGTCTCTGTGTGTGTGTGTTTATTTTGTGTTGCCCTACAGACAGAATGTGCTGCATTTAAAGACCGAATCATTAGATAATATAAAGTTTATAGAAAATTCAATGATGATAATTGATAATTGATTATTTACTCTGTCTTCACGTAACAACATCGAACGTTTCCAGACTGAATGAAGGCTTCAGTCTGAACTCTGCTATAAACACAATGTGCTGTTTGTTAAACTGTAATCAATGTTTAATGTATAGATCATAGATTATAGATCATTTATTAACCTGGACTGGAGTTTATGTTTATGACTTAATGTGATCTAATCCAAGAGCTACGACCATGAAGTCTTCATTTATGACTGTAATATTAACTCTTAGGCCGTATGTTCTAAAAAAAAATTGAATAAGACTAGGGTTGCAAAGGGGTGGAAAGTTTCCGGGAAATTTCCAGAAATTTTCCATGGGACGTTTAGCTCGGGAATTTTGGGAATTTTGAAAAAAAAAAAAAAATACTCAAATTAAACGCTGAGCAATAAAAACATCATTCAAAACTCTTTTCTACAGAGAAATGCCACGTGCACTATCTCATGTGTGGAGACATTTCACCTCATCCAATGTAGAAGGAAAGGCTGTGTACATTTGCAAATACTGTGCAAAGACCTATGTTAAGAATGACACAACGATGCAGAAGCATATAGTCAAGTGCCCAAAGTTTCCTCAGGGCTCAAATCAGCCTATGACACAACAAAATGTTTATATTTATGTCTGTATATGACAAGGTAAATACAGTTAGTATAAATTACCCACAACATTTCCAGTTCATTCCCGTTTATTCCCGTTAATTCCCGTTACTTCCCATGGAAAGTTTCCAACTTTGAATATTCTCGGAATTTTGCAACCCTAAATAAGACACATATTCTTATTTATTTTAATTAATAAAACTGCTTTTAGACCAGCGCTGAGGTCCAGGTAGTTTCAGGACCTGTGGTTTTACTGGAACCGGGAGAATAAAAATATCCAGAAAATTGGGTCCTGATATTTTCTGTAGTTCTTGCCTGAAAACGGTGTGTGTGTGTGTGTGTCTGTGTGTGTCTGTGAGTGTGAGACTCTAATGATAATCCAGATTATTTCATTACATTCTAAATGTTGCCCATTAACCTCGGTGCTTCCCAGCACAATTAGCTCCCTGCTCTCCTGCTGCCTTATATCAACACGCTGACTGTTTCCAATTACAGCCGCCTCTCCAAATGAAATTAAACATTTCAATATTGCTGATATATTGCCAATATATTACCAGTATTAATTACAACAATCTGTAGCTGTGATCTGTAATCAGAGGAGATGAATCGTGCAGCTCGGCTGGCCGGCCGCTCGCCCATCACTCCCCCCCCACTCCCTCCCTCTCCCCAGAGTCATTTGTTAACAAGGTGGCCTTGCTCGGCCGCTCTCTTTCTCTCTCTCCTCCTCACACACACACACACACACACACACACACACACACACACAGACACACACACTCTCAGAGGGGTGTGGGGCCAGCTGTTAGGGTGTGTGTGTCTAATTCTTGTTGCATTGTGGGAGTCCATTATGCTGTCGTCTGGTGAATGGCTCCCATTGACTCGGCCTTGACATTATAAGCTGCTCGCTAATCTCTTCACTCCATATATTAGTAAGGCTCCATCTCTCTCTCTCTCTCCATCTCTCTCTCTCTCCCTCTCTCTCTCTCTCTCTCTCTCTCTCTCCATCTCTCTCTCTCCATCTCTCTCTATCCGCCCAGCTTCTCACTTGTATCTAATTTACTTTCTCTCGCTCAGAAATTATTTATTTAGGCATCGTTTTTTTTTCTACATTTGCTCTTTTGTTAAATATCTGTTTCTATATTTTTCTTATGATTCCATCGCAAGAAAATGTGCATTGCAGCGATTAATGCATGTGTATTTAGATAGATAGATAAATAGATAGATAGATAGATAGATAGATAGATAGATAGATAGATAGATAGATAGATAGATAGATAGATAGATAGATAGATAGATAGATAGATAGATAGATAGATAGATAGATAGATAGATAGATAGATTACTTTATTCATCCCCGAAGGGAAATTAAGTCGTCATAGCAGCCGGTATATTTGAATACAATAAAAAACAATACAATAGAATATAATAAAAAAATATTGAGGTAGAAAGAATAAAAACAGAAACACAAGATAAATAGGTAGATAAGGTGCAGTGGCAAGATGATGGTAATAGTACTGATGATATGATGGTAATGTTATTGTTAGACAGTATATAAGAATAGTAGAGTATATATAGTATATAATATAACATAATATATATTTATATATGATAGTAATTATACCAATATAATAGCAGTATATAGTAATAATGGCAGCAACAGTATATATAAAACGTCATTTATATAAATGTGATTCTATTCTTGTCAAAAGTCAAACTCTCTCTACATGTGCAGTTAAATGTTGAAAGAATATAAATTGAATCATGTGTTGTGTCGATATTATTATAATATTTCCTGTAGAAATATTACTTGTTTATGAAATATGTTCTGTAATCGGCCCTTTGAAGTTACTGAGTCGTTTTTAAAGATGTGTCTCTTCTGGATCTTTACATTCTACAGAACTCTGTGTTTGTTCATCTCACAACTTCAAGAAGTGTTTAATAAATCCGTTGCTTGTGTATTTTGGGATTTATAAATATCAATGTTCTCATTTCTCTCTCCACAGCATCACGATGGGTTTGCCTCTCAACCCGCCGGCGGACTCCGCTCGCTCGTCTCGCCACGCCCTCTCTCTCATCGCCACGGCCCGGCCGCCGGCCTTCATCACCACCATCGCACGAGAGGTGAGACTTCACACAGACAGCGAACGTGTCGTCGTAATTATTTCCATGTTATATTAATATTAATTGTTTGTGTTGCTCAGGTGCATCGGTACAACGCGGCCCAGGCGAACTCGCAGTCGCAGCAGAACGTTCACACCACCACTCTGACCCGAGCCAAGACCGAGATCCTGAGAGTCATCGACATCCTGATCGAGAAGATGCCGGGCGACGTGGTGGATCTGCTGGTGGAGGTGAACAACACAACGTGAACAACACAACATGAGCAACACAACATGAACAACACAACATGAACAACACAACATGAACAACACAACATGAACAACACAACAACATCTCACCACACGTCACCCATCAGATCATCAGAAGAAGAAGAAGATCTAATGTCTCCTCCTCTTCCTCAGGTGATGGACATCATCATGTACTGCATCGAAGGTTCTCTGGTGAAGAAGAAAGGTCTACAGGAGTGTTTCCCTGCCATATGCAAGTAAGTGGGTGTTAACAACCCCCCCCACCCCCCCACGCACGTCCTTACAAGGTCAGTGGGGCGGTGGCTTGGAGAGGAGTTAAGGCAAGTTGACCCCAGGCTGATGTAAGAGGTCAGAGGTCAACTGACCGGGGGACAGATATCAGCCTGAGGGCGACTCAATCTGTTTGTGAATGTGTGAATATATTATGGTTGTGTGTGTTTGTGTGTGTGTCCTTCCGTCACTTCCTGGCAACAAATATAGAAAGTAATGCAGGTGTATAGAGGATGGAGAGTAAATACAGGGTCCAAACATGATCGCCCCCTGGTGGCTGGCTGCAGTAAACCCTTCGTCCAAGCTGATAGGAGGAAGTGGAGACGTGTCGTCCATCTTTAGAACCAGTCCAGAGTATGAAGTGTTTAAACCGTGTTGACAGGAAGTGGCTGAAATCTGTCTTTGCTGATTTGCTGGTTCTCTCCCCCCCCCCCCCAGGTTCTACATGGTGGGTTACTGCGACCGCAGCCACCGCATCGCTGTCGGAGCACGCCAGGGCTCGGTGGCGCTCTACGACGTTCGGACGGGAAAATGTCAGGTTCGTCCAAAACGCTGCTCTCCTCCTCTGCTCTGTTCAATCACGTCCTTCTTTCCCTCCTCACACGTTCCATCCATCATCCATCCATCTCTTCATCCATCTCTTTATCCATCCATCCATCCATCTCTTTATCCATCCATCCATCTCTTCATCCATCTCTTTATCCATCCATTCATCCATATCCTTGACTTTGTCCTACATCTTTCTTGCATTGTTGTAAAGTGTCACATGGTCCTTTAATGATGATAATTATTATTATTAACTTTCTTCTGTGGGAGGAGAAAAGAGAGGGAACGATGGGCGAGCAGGAGCCGGGGGGGGGGGGTGAACCGATTGAAGGAAGGAGGAGTTTAGTTGATGTCTCTTCTTTTCTTTCCCTCAATCGTTGAGTGACGATGAAGTGATGAGTCTCTTAATCACGCTTCTGTCTTTGCACACTTTTACGTTTGATTGTGTGTGTGTGTGTGTGATTGTGCAGTGTGTGTGTGTGTGTGTGTTGGTAATTTGCTGTGTATTGATTTGCAGTAACCCGAGCAGTCTAGTCTAGTGGGGGGGGGGGGGGCCTGTTCAGCCAACATCTCGTGTGTTTACGTTTGTGTTCACGACATAAAGACAGGAGACGCTTTCCCTTTGTGTTTTATTTGAAGTAATTAACATTTAATAGATGAAGCCTTTGTGGGAAATGTGTGTATGTCTGTGTGTGTGTGTCTGTGTGTGTTTGTGTGTCTGTGTGTGTGTTTCCTCACTAATGGAAGCTAAAGCTTTATTCTGCTTATAGGAATGTGTATCTCTCAGGCTTCATTATCTCTGATTCTTCTTATTGATTCTGGAGTTTATTGGTTATATAATGTTTTCATGTCCCGAAAGTGAAGACAAATCATCTCGATCGCCCCTGGTGGCTGACTGCAGTACAGGTCTTAAACTCCGCCTCCTCCACGTTAGCAGATGGGACATAAGTTTTAACACATTTGTGGAATTTGTCAAACCACTTCAGGAAGTTTGGGATAAAAAACAACAAGCTTTTCTTATTACAGTGGTTCCAGTACTTTATATTTCCATGAGATCACTGGTTCCAGTTCACAGAAAAACAAAAAGAGTCATAAATGGTTTGATTTGTGAAATCCGAGAAAAGAGGAGGAGGGAAAAGAGTGAAGGAGGAAAGAAAGAAGAGAAGAGCTGCAGGAGGGATGAAGGGTTGACATGAGCAAAATGGAGATGAAGTGATAACTGAGGAAGGAAGTGAAGAAAGAATCAGAAGGAGGTGAAGGAAAAGATGACGTGAGAGTTTTTACTCACAATCTCAGTGTGTGTGCGTGTGCGTGTGTGTGTGTGTGTGTGTGTGTGTGTGTGTGTGTGTGTGTGTGTGTGTGTGTGTGTGTGTGTGTGTGTGTGTGTGTGTGTGTGTGTGTGTGTGTGTGTGTGTGTGTGTGTGTGTGTGTGTGTGTGTGTGTGTGTGTGTGTCCATCTAACCGTAGCTAGCTTGTCCCTGCATGACCATCTGCCACAGCTTTGATCAGCCTCCGTGAACAGTCCTTTGTCAGCTGCATTACTCAGTGTGTGGGGTTGTGTGTGTGTGTGTGTGTGGTTGTGTGTGTGTGTGTGTGTGTGAGGTTGTGTGTGTGTGTGTGTGTCCAGCTGCTTGCTCGGCTTCTTTAACAGACTCCACTAATTGAACACAAAGAAACAATCTGAATGATCTTTCTCTCCGTCTGCATCTGTTTCTTTCTGGATCCGGAGGAGAAGTCGGGAGCTGGAGGCGGAGCTTCACACCTCCCACACCCCCGATCCTCTACATCCCATAATGAGCCGAGCCAGTGGCACACTCTGACTCACGCGATAGGAGAACTGATATGGATTCGGACCATTATAAAACTCGAGCGTCTCTTAGAGGAACAGGAACCAGCTGACTCCCAGGCTGTGATGTCACTCGTTTACTGACGGAGCTCCTTCATCTCCGTCTTCTCTTGTGGGCGTGTCCTCGTGGACGTAGCTCGGAGACGTTGGACGCACCTGAGACGGCGTCAAGTGTTAACCAATCACGTTAGATGATTAAAAAAATGTAAATCAATACCTATTGGCTGTAAATAACAGTGGGAGTGTCTGTAACAGCCAATCACAGAGCAGCCTCAGCTCCTCGTGGTTGACAAAACTTTCAGAAACCCATATTCACTTCCATGTGGGCGGAGCCAAGCAACAGGAAGTGGATTTATTTAAAGAGAAATTAACCAAATACACTTTTTTAACAGTTTCGTGCTCGAAGTTGTGTTCTTTCAACCGGGAGCAACGAGGAAAATATTATTATGAGGTGGAGCTTAAGAGCTGTCAATCATGGGGGATGGAAACAAAATGGGATGAGCCTTCTGTGACGCACACACACACACACACACACACACACACACACACACACACACACACACACACACACAGTCCCCAGGCGTCAGGTGTAGTGAAGTACAGAGTGCTGCTGTAAATGGTTTCAGTTTGCTTCACTGCTCTCTGATAGGCTGATTGATTTGGTATTCAGTCCACCGTGACACACACACACACACACACACACACACCGTGACACACACACACACACACACACACACACACACCGTGACACACACACACACACACACACACTCATCATAATATATATGAAATCATCAATATTTGATCACATTAAATTGTTCCACTCGTCTTTGTGTTGAATCTTTCCGACCTGCGCTCTGATTGGACGAGAGCGTATCGTTCATTTATCCAGATTTTGTTTTTAATTTTAAATCTTTCTTTTCAGTTGTTGCTTCTCATTTCATTTCTCAGCCTCATGGAAGTTTTGTGCTGATTTAACATTAAAAGTTTCCACTTCATAAACGCACTGAAACATTGAATTAGTCCCGCCCACAGAGCAGCAGCAGGAGCTCTGATTGGCCAGTGGCTGTTGGTCAGAGTGTTTTTTTGTGTTTGAAGGTTTTAACAATAACCACAGAGAGAAAAATAAATTATAAAAATGTTTATTTGGGTATATTTTAAGTTTTAGATGAATTTGGACATTCAGGTTCTTCAGTTGTGGAGATTTTCGAAAAATAGAAAATTGTTTTTGGTTTGATGAATATTTGCCGACACAGTTTTCTCCTCTTCACTCTGAGCACTGGTGATGTTAATGGGATCAGGAGAAACCACTGGAGGAGAACTGGTGACCGGGGGGGGGGGGGGGGGGGGCTGAACACTGGAAGGTGAAAGAAATCAAAATGAAGGGATTCATTAGGAGAGAGGTGGAGGAAAGAGGTGAAGGAGCCGGAGAGATTATTTATTTTTTCTGCTGGAATCTAATCGTGTTTCCAGCAAAAGAAAGAACGAATTAAAAAGATGAGATTTTTATTTCATTGCATTATTAGTTTTTTCTGCTTTAATCGCTGCAGACGGTTATTATTTCGGGGTCTGAGCGCCTGAGGCGACGCGTGGTAATCTCATCTGGAGGTGAGAGTTTGTAAAGCCAGTCGCACGCGGGCGGGGGGGGGGTATCTGGGTGGGGGTGGGGGGCGGTGGTTATTGCCTCACACACACCGTGCATCTGGTGGGACGGTTTATTGCGTTACACGTGGCGCGCGTCGCTTGATTCTGTCCCCAGAGTTCTGCCGGCGCATGGCAGCATATGTTGGAGCAGAAGCTGAACCCCCCCCCCCAACCCCCCCCCGATGGAGTTAACTCCACCAAACCAAACACTTTCTGTCCGGGCGCCGCGGCAAAACGAGTCTTTTTCTGAGGCGACTTTATAACATTTTCTCCGAGGAGGAAAGTTTGTTCTTCATCAGAGAAACATGTGAACCTGAACCTGATGACATCCATATAAAGAAACAGTTGTAGTATTATTGATTCTATAGACTATGCAGCTAATATTTATTCACAGGATATAGGTAAAATATAGTCATAAGATAAAGAACAAAACATAGATATCTCAACACTGCACACGAGATAAACACAGGATCCATTTAAAGATGTTTTATCCATATTTGATTTTCTTTTCCAGGGACAGATTCTTAATAACTGTTCCCATGTGTTTTATATGATTTATCGTGAATGAACATGTTTACGTCACATCAGACTTTGTGATCAGGAAACTTCAGTCGTCTTCTTCCTCATCAGTTCATCTTCTCTGTGTTCTTCTCTGTGTTTGACCTAAAACCAGATTGTTGTTACAAATACAAAGAAATATTAATAATAATAATAATGATGATTGTTTTGTCTCTTTCTCTCTGTAGAACATCCATGGTCATAAGGGTCCGATCACCTCGGTGTCATTCGCCCCTGACGGCCGTTACCTAGCAACCTACTCTAACGCCGACAGCCACATCTCCTTCTGGCAGGTGAATGACACACAAACACACAAACACAAACACACAAACACACAAACACACAAACACAAACACACAGATATTCATCTCTCACTTAATGGTCAAGACTTAATTTCTCTGTCAGAAATAGTATTTTAAAAAGTGAATCTCTTTATAGCAGCCAAGTTTGTCATAAAAATGACAAACTTCTTCTCATTTGACCTATTTAATTATTCAAATTTTCCTATAGATTTCTAATTTTTTATTTATGAATTCATCTATAAAACCTGAAGTGTAACTCAGAGGAATGTGAGCAGAGACAGTCGACACAGACAGACATGTTCGTCTTGTCTTCTTCCCAGAACTGTTATTTTGAAGGAAAGGTCTTTACGACCTCTGACACGACTGTCTGCCGACACACACACACACACACACACACACACACACACACACACACACACACACACACACACACACACACACACACACACACACACACACACTAATGGCATTACTGTAAGCATAAACCGCTGCTGCTGCGCCGGCAGGACGGCTGCTGTGGTAATGAGCTGGCAGACGCTGTGTCGGTGTATGTGTGTGAGGGGGGGGGCCCCGCGTCGTCTCAGGAAACGATAGAGTTTCTACTGGCTGTGTTTTTCCTACACACACACGCACGCACACACGCACACACACACACACACACACACACACACTCTCTGGCTGTGTCCAGTTTCAGGCTCAGACTTCCCAGCGACCGAAATTCACATTTTAAAAGAGACAAGTTAATCTTCAGGTTGATAAAGTTGATTAGTGTTAATTGTAAAATGTTTAAATGATCTGATGTTAGAAATACGTCAAATACTCAGCTCCTTACTTTCCGCTGCCGCTAGCCACTAGCCGCTAGCTGCTAGCCGCTAGCCACTAGCCGCTAGTCGCTAGCCACTAGCTGCTAGCCACCAGTCGCTAGCCACTACCTGCTAGCCGCTAGCTGCTAGCCACTACCTGCTAGTCACTCAGAGTCCGAACTCCTGACGAGGTTTTTCAGAGTCTTCGTTTCCTTCGAGGATTCATCAGTTCGTCACTAAAAGCAGATTCCCAGTAGATTTTTGTATAATCAAACCAAACCTAAAGGTCGAGGTGTGAGGTCATCCCCTCCTGGAAGGTGATGACCTCTTGACCCGGTGCAGGTGCTGGTTCCTGACCAGTGGTCTCATGTTGTGTTGCTCCCCAGATGAACACCAGTCTGCTGGGCAGCATCGGGATGCTGAACTCGGCTCCTCAGCTCCGCTGCATCAAGACCTACCAGGTTCCTCCGGTGCAGCCGGCGTCCCCGGGCTCCCAGAACCACCTGAAGCTGGCCCGCCTCATCTGGACCTCCAACCGCAACGTGATCCTGATGGCCCACGACGGGAAGGAGCACCGCTTCATGGTCTGAGCTCCGGCCTCGGGTTCGACTCCTTTTACCTTAGTTTCCTTTTCTGAGGCAGAATCAGAAACGATTCTCTCGTGGTCGATATCATTTTAAACCCAAAATGTTAAGAGTGTAAAATGAAGCTGAGGAAGTTTTCACATCAAAGTTCATCAGTCGAGGAACGAAGCTGCTTCAGGACTTTTTCTTCCCATTAAATTATTTTCCTGAGTGAACTCACTCATGTATTTAAAGTTCCTGAGTGAAGCCACGTTTACATTTTAAACTGCATCATGTGTTTGGAGTCGTTTGCATCTTCTCGTCATTCTGTTCCAAACGTTTTGACTCGCAGCCTTTTGGCTTCTCATCGAAATTAAATTTAAAGTTCATGAAGAGAATCTTATTTTTAAATATCTGAACTTCAGGTATTCGTGGATTTATTGAGCAGAAACATGCTCTGGAACATTTAGAACATGGATTGAGAATTAATTTATTTTCTTTTTCTGCAGTAGTATTATAAGATACACAAAAACAGCAAAGACATGACACGTCTGTTCCTGCTCTTTCCTCTTGTGTTCTTCAGTCTCACTGTTTTCATTCTGTATCTGTCCGACCACATTTTGGTCCAAAATCTTTTCCCCTCACGTTATTTCTCGTAATGTTAAAACGTTCCTGAAGCTTTTTAAATTTGAAGGAAACAGCAGCTGATTTTTTTATTTGCCTCATTTTATCCCCGGCTTCACTTTTCTTTTTTCTTTGTGGCCGAAGTGAAAACTGCTCCTGGCTTCACAGCTGGTTTTTCCCTCTGACCTTGAAGAGGCCACCTCCAGATATGATAGTGTACATATACATTAAATATATATATATCATCAGAGCTGCTGTGTAATGTAGGCTGGTGTTAATCTTGTACAGTGAGCGTGAATCCAGTTGTGTGTATTTATTGTTGCTAACGTGACGTCTGCCTGGCGCTGAACTCCGATGACTTCTCATCTCAGTTCATCTGAAACGTTTCCAGTTGTTTTAACTTGTAAAATGAGATTTAACTTAACGATTAAAGTCTTTTCACGATATAAAGAATTCCTCGACAGATAGAAAAGCAGGAGAAAATTCAGTAATTAAAGAAAACCAACTCTTCTCTAATTAACAGCCGTGGGTTCGACCAGGCTTGATGCATCTCTTTAGCTTGGAGCTAACACACTCATTACTTCTTATGAGGAATGCTAACCGCTACATCAGCGTTATGTATAAAGAGAAACTTTCTTTAGGCTGCGTCTGTAAAACCAGGACGTTGTGTTATCAGGACACATTTTTAATTTAACGTCTGATTGTGTAACTGTTGTAAATGTCCCAGAGCAGCTTCTTGCTTTTAAACATTTTATCCCTCAGAGTTTAATGCAGAGATATAGGAGAATATAATAGGATCTGTATAAAGTTATTTACTGCTCCCGTGTGTTGGACGCACTTCACGTCACCTCAGTTTCATTAGTGCCGTCAGAAAGCTTCTCACACGTCACACACCTGGAAACTGTAGCGTGTCAAAGCTTTTCACAACTTCCTCCTCTCCTTAGAAAACACACACACACAGAGACAGACACAGACACACACACGTCAAGTCCTCTTTGAGCTCTTGATTCCACGTTTTCTCCACCGCTCTTAACGGTTTGGGGAGAATCTGTTTTAGGCGGCGTCTCTGGGGAGTAAAGGTGAGAAGAGTAGAGCTGAGGAAGAGCTGGAGAGTAAATAACAAGTGAGGAAGATCAGCTCGTTCAGCCAGAAAAACAAGTTTCTCTCCGCTGAAGGAAGTGAAGTGAAAAGTCTCCGAAGCTTCATGAGAAACCTGATGTTACCGGACACGTCTGTAAACCTGCAGCTTTCTGAATCTTCACATAAAAAACAGATCATAACAGAAGAATAATTCTCACAGATTATTTCTATAGTTTCCTTTCTTTCTCCTCTTGTTTTATTGTGAATCAGCTTCTTTTCCTCACGTGTGAAAATCAAATCATTTCCTTCAGCTTCCGACTCGTCAGCTGATTATTCACTTGAAAAAAACAGTTTATTTCTCGATTTCACACTAAATGTTTCAGAATTGTTCTAATTTTTTTTTTGATGTGATTAAATATTTATTGTTCCGGAGTAAAAGTAGTGTAGATATTTGTGTGCGTGTTGGTCTGTGTGTGTGTGTGTGTGTGTGTGTTGCATGTATACAGGCTCTCCTCAGTGTAACAGTGCAGCTTGAATCTATTGTGCATCATATTAACAACATGTGTTGCTGTTGTTGACTTTGTGTCCATTAAAGATGAAAACGTGTGTTTGATTCTCCGTCTTCTTTTCTTTAACCTCGACTGAGGCTCGGGGGGTAAAGCGGGTGGTCCACTAACCGGAGGGTCGGCGGTTTGATCCCCGAGCATCATTTCCTGTCTGATCTTCTGAATCCTGAATGAAAACTGTAGATTCTGTCGGGATCCAAACCGAGTGACATGAACTTTCTCCTGTTATTTAAATTCTCTTCTTCTCTGAACATCACGATGAGTTTGATCCTTTGATCTCGACTCAGATCAAAGGATCAATGTCTCACTTCTCTTTCATCTCACGTCCTCGTTCGGTTTAAAGACATAAAAGTAAAGTGTGTTGATTATAACTTGAGGTGAGAGATGATTAAAGTTATTAACTCAGTAATTCACTTTTAACTTCAGTATGAAAATATATCAAGAGTGAAACAAATTAATCAAAAAGATTCTCAAACTTTTCTGTTTCAATTAAACCAAAATATCTTGAATTCAAACGTGAATATTAAAGATCATTAGAGTCTGTGTGAAACAAGGATTCACTCATTAGTTTAAATTTAAAAACTTATTTTCTCTGAATCTTTATCTTTATTTCTTCTTCTTCCTCTTTATTTGATGTCTTTTGGCCTCGATTGTTTCTTCTTCTGTGGTTTTTGTCGTCGCCTGGATTCGTCCTTCAGGTTAAGAATAAATAAAAGTCTAAAACGCAGCAGGAGGTTCAGACTCGATTTTATTATTGATCTCTCTCTCTCTCCCGCTCTCTCCCTCTCCTCCCTCTCTCTCTTCCTCCTCTAAGACGTCAATTTTTCTTTCTTTCTTTCCCACAAATTCATGTTTTGCCTCTGAGCTCGTTCACGTCCGTCTAAGTTTAGTCAAACAGTTTTTTAAGTGTTTTTTCCAGCTTTTATTTTGAAACTAATCAAACTGTCCTACTTTCCTTTCCTCCCACACCTTTATTCAAAAATCCCTCTGGAGTTAAACTGTTTTGTTTTTTGTTGCCCTGGTGAAAGTTTTGTCGAGATCAGAAAGTCGTGTTGTTCCAGTTTGTGTATTTATCCATTATTGATGTTCCCAAAAGTTCCTGCATCTCGGCTGCGAGCGTTTTCTTTTCCTCAAGATAAAAAGATTATCAACAGATCTAAGCGTGTTGAGAATCGATGAATCTCACAGTCGGATGAGAGAAAGTTTTCAGGGGAAAATACACAGAAAAGATTTGATCAGGAAAATGTTTTGAAGCAGGTGAAGCTTCCAACTTTTTAAATATAATAAATAAAATAAAGACTCAACATGAAGCTTCACACGTTAGAGATCAAGGGAGGGTTTAGAGACTTTGATGAATCATTATAATTGAATTAACTTTATTGCACTGACCCAGTTAAACTGTGTCACACTGATATTTGTTCAGGTTTTCATGTTCCTGACAAGTTTGGTTTTGATTCAATCATTTGATGATATAAAAAACTGAAACGTGATGATTGACAGCTGACAAAATGTTCATTTGTGAGATATTGAGATTCTCACTTTTAAATAATTTACCTTTAAATTGATTTTATTCTAACTCTAAATGCAAAATAGGAAAAGAGACTAAAATACAAGTTGGTCCACAAATTAAATGTTGAATTAAGAAGCTGAAACAATCTGTTCCTCTGTTGTTGTTCCTAATATATTTAATATGTTTGGAAGGTTTATTTAAAACTTGTGAGTTAAACACAGGAAACATTTTTGCTGCCCCAAAAATAATAATAATAATAATTATAATAATAATAATAATAATAATACTTTTTACTTTTAATACTTTAATACTTTTTTTTTCATGGCACCTTTCCCAGACACCCGAGAGCTCCCTACAATAAATCATCAATAAATATAAGAATAATATAAGTAAAATCACAAACCCCTTCAATACAATGTTAACAATAAGTTATATATGAAATTATATAAATTAATTAATGACCTGTGCAGCTATATTCCCATGTAACAGATAATACGTTTCTGCTGATATTTAGTATAATAATGTTTGTATGGTTTAAGTTCAGTAAAGATAGAAAATGTATTGCATCTTCTATAAGTTGACGTCTGAGGTTTCCTTACAAAACAAACTGTTTTTTAAAATATATTATATTACTCACAAGTTTTCAAAAAGCTCTTTGTTAAATAAACTTTCCTCTTGTCAGAGGCTGAAGAACCGAATCCTCATTATTCAACACAAAGCTTCAGCTCCTGTTCTCAAAGTCGTTCATCACAAAAACACTCAAATTCATCATTGATCCAAACTCATTTTATCTTTATTCATTTAAGATGCAAACGAATTAACACGTGAACTCGAGTCCAATATTTAAATTTGTCAGATTTAACCACAGAGGCTCGTTTTCATCAGGTCGGTGGAAAATAATCATACAAGTAAAAACAGACAGGAGCTCTTCTTCACATGATGAGTGTTTTACTGCAGGAGGAGTTTTTTGTGTCCAGGCCAGAAGTGGAGGTGACCCACATCCGAATACTTTGTGTACTGGTACTTTCTCTACGTGGTGTTTTACTGTCCTCTCTGGGGTTTCGTGTATTCTGAGCGTTGAGCTTCAAAAGGAAAACGCAGTAATGTGGACGGAGACAAACGCTGAACCTCCTCGTCTTTATCTGTACAAACTGTTTTAAATCGTCCACTTATCTCTTCTCCTCTTCTTCTCTTCTCGTCTCCACATCAGAGGCGTCAACCTGCTAAGTTCCTTTAATCCTCAGAAAGTATCCGTGCATATTTAAACGTGGGACAGAGTCGACGCTTTAAACACAATACGAAGGAAAGTCGATGTTAAGTGCCCAGAGAAGTGGAGATCAAAAAGAGACAATGTGTGTTTAGCTCCAACAAGATGGGAGGTGAAGGGAGGGAGGAGGGGAGGATGGGAGGAGAGGGAGGGGGGGGGGAGGAGATGAGGAGAGGAGGTGAGGAGGAGAGGAGGTGAAGAGGTGAGGAGGTGAGGAGAGAGGAGGGAGGAGAGGAGGAAGGAGAGGAGGTGAGAGCGAGGAGAGAAGGAAGGAGATGAGGAGGAGGAAGGAGAGGAGGTGAGGAGGGAGGAGAGGAGGGAGGAGAGGAGAGAAGGAAGAAGATGAGGAGGAGAGGGGGAGAGAGGAGGGAGGAGAGGAGGGAGGAGAGGAGGTGAGGAGGTGAGGAGGTGAGGAGGTGAGGAGAGGAGGTGAGGAGGTAGGAGAGGAGGTGAGGACGGAGGAGAGGAGGGAGGAGAGGAAGGAGAAAGGAGAGAAGGAAGGATGTGAGGAAGGAGAGATGAGAGGGGGAGGAGGGAGGGAAGGAGAGAAGGAAGGAGATGAGGAGGAGGGAGGAGAGGAGGTGAGGAAGTAGGAGGGGAGAGAGGAGGGAGGATAGGAGAGAAGGAAGGAGGGAGAAAGGAGAGAAGGAAGGAGAGAGGAGGAGGGAGGTGAGGAGGTGAGGAGGTTAGGAGGTAGGAGAGGAGGTGAGGAGAGGAGGTGAGGAGGAGAGGAGGTGAGGAGGTGAGGAGGTGAGGAGGTGAGGAGGCTAGGAGGTAGGAGAGGAGGTGAGGAGAGGAGGTGAGGAGGTGAGGAGGTGAGGAGGTTAGGAGGTAGGAGAGGAGGTGAGGAGAGGAGGTGAGGAGGAGAGGAGGAGAGGAGGTGAGGAGGTTAGGAGGTAGGAGAGGAGGTGAGGTGAGGAGAGGAGGTGAGGAGGGAGTGCAGGTTTCGATCAGTTAAGAGCAGAGCGGCTGGAGAGAGAGAGTATCGACGTGGAGTCAGAGAACCTCGCCCACCCCCCCCTAACCCCCCCTCGCCTCCCTCAGGTGGGCATTAAGATCCAGCCGAGCGATGGAGGGATGGAGGGATGGAGCGATGGAGGGAGAGAGGGAGGGAGAGAAACCCCTGAGAGCTCAGCCAGGCTTTGATTCACCGGGGTTTCTCACATCAACCTGCAGGAGTCTTGGGCCCTGACCCCCCCTCCACCCCCCCAGGCTCCAGGAGGGGCCTCCGCCTCCATAATCCACAACGCCGTCAAAAATTAATCGCCGCCGCTTTACTTTTCAATTATCAATTCAGAGCGGGGGGGTGGGGGGGGGTGGGTGAGGAGATCGTTTAATACACTCAGAGAAGTGATGAGATCTCATCGGACTCGTTAGCAGAATGATGCCGAGGAAAAATTAAACTCCATGACTCCTTCTCTATTCTCTCCTCCCTATCTCCTTCCTCATCTCCTCCTCATCTCCTCCCTCCATTCTCTCCTCCCTATCTCCTTCCTCATCTCCTTCCTTCTCTCCTCTCCTCCCCCCTTTCTCTCCTTTCCTCTCTCCTCCTCATCTCCTTCCTCATCTCCTTCCTCCTTTCTCTCCTCTCCTCTCTCCTCCTCATCTCCTTCCTCATCTCCTCTCTCCTCCTCATCTCCCTTCTTCTCTCCTCTCTCCTCCTTATCTCCTTCCTTCTCTCTGCTCCTTCCTCTCCTCTCACCTCCTCTCCTTTCTCCTTCTCTCCTTTATCCCCCCTCGCCTTCTCTCCTTCCTTCTCTCCTCTCCTCTCACCTCCTCATCTCCTCCCTCCTTTCTCTCCTCTCCTCCCTCCTCTCTCCTTCCTTCTCTCCTTTCCTCCCTCTCCTCTCACCTCCTCTTCTCTCCTCCCTTCTCTCCTCTCCTCTCTCCTTCCTTCTCTCCTCTCACCTCCTCTTCTTTCTCCTTCTCTCCTCTCCTCCCTCCTCGCCTTCCTTCTCTCCTCTCCTCTCTCCAGGGTTTATAATCATAGAAAGACGTGTTTTAAAGACGATGAAACTGAAATTACAATTTGATGACAAAATAAAAAGAGAAATACTAGAGCAGAAACTCAACTCTACTTCTAACCTGTACTGTGACCAGCCACCAGGGGGCGTTCAGGACATTTTTGATCCAGATCCAGAACTCCTGGTCCTGGTCTGGATCTGAGGAACCGTTCACACCTGAAGTTCAGGTTCACACTGACCTGAAGAGTCTGAAGCTTTAAGACAAACCAGGTGTGAACCAGTCCTTCGTTGCCGTGGTTACAGAAGAAGACACGTGGAGGAAGTACCGGAAACAAAGATCGTCGTCGTCATCGATTCACCGCGACTTCCTGATTTGCTCCCGTTATAATCACCGTGGCCACTAGAGGGCGTCTGAGAATCAAATGTAAAAATTGATCGTAATAATCTGCAGGTTTCATCACCGGAGACGATCTCGATTTTAAATCTACGTTAAGAAGAACTGACGAGATCTGAGAAACTGATTGTTTAAAACGATTTTCTTTGATTTTAATATATAACAGAATAAAAAAATTTAAATAAATCAATAAATCAGTCGCTGAGCTGGAAGAAATATTCTGATGCTTTAAAGTAGTTTAATGTAAAAAAAAACACTAATTACATTTAAAATATCGTCTTTAAATATAAAATCTGAGTGTGTGAAGTGTACAGTGAATCTTCTTCTTCTACTTCTTCTTCTTCTTCTTCCACTTCCTCTTCCTCTTCCTCTTCCTCTTCCTCTTCTTCTTCTTCTTCTTCCTATTCTTCCTCTTCCTCTCCTTCTCAGGGATTCCTCTGTTTTCTCCTCACTTTTTCCCTCTTCTCGTTTCTCTCTACTCGTTCTCACTTTTTGCAGCGGACCCTGATGAACTCTTCTCTTCTTCTTCTACTTGTTCCTCTTCCTCTTCCTCTTCCTCTTCCTCTTCCTCTTCCTCTTCCTCTTCCTCTTCCTCTTCTTCTTCCTCTTCCTCTCCTTCTCAGGGATTCCTCTGTTTTCTCCTCACTTATTCCCTCTTCTCGTTTCTCTCTGCTCGTTCTCACTTTTTGCAGCGGACCCTGATGAACTCTTCTCTTCTTCCTCCAGATCCTCAAAGAAGAAACTTTCTAATGTAACATATCGATCAAAAATTACTTATGCAGCTAATTTCTTCCTGGTTCTGCTCTTTGCTCCTTTCATCATGTGATTAAAGCTTCTCTCCATCCAGGGTTTTACAAACCTCCTGATGAGGAGACTCCGCCTCCTTCTGGGATTTAAAGAAGTTTGTTCGTTAAAGAACAAGAAGAAGAAATGTTCTGCTTCAGCTGCACTTAAAATAAGGATGTCTTCAGGTTTTCAGGATATTTTAAAAGGGATTTTCATTATAATGAAATTAATTAGGAAGCTTGTAGTAGTTTTATGCTTAATTTTTGAATATTTTAAATTGAAAAATCACATTAAAGCATAAAATTAACATATTGTGTTTCCTTAAATTATCTCTGGAATTAATTAGAGTCCAATTTCAGGGTTTTCCCCCCATAATAATGTTTCATCTTGTGTGTGTGTGTGTGTGTGTGTGTGTATGTGTGTGTGTGTGTGTGTGTGTGTGTGTGTGTGTGTGTGTGTGTGTGTGATTCTAAGCTCATCTGCCTCGGAGTCAAACGCACGCCGTTGTCTATTTAGTTGATCCCGCCTCCACACGTGTCCTCTGACCCTCAGGGACTTTGACCTCTGACCCCTGCTCTACTCATCACAGTGTCACTACATCCATCTGTGTGTGTGTGTGTGTGTGTGTGTGTGTGTGTGTGTGTGTGTGTGTGTGTGTGGGTGTGGGAGGAGTTCCTGGAAACCCATCTGTCCCTTTTAGGAAACACATCTGCACTTCTATCCTTGTGAGGACCCTCAGTGACATCAGATCCTCTAGTATCAGTGTTTCTGTTCTGAACCCACATCGTCCCGTCGGTGGCGTTTCCTGCTCAGCTTTGCTCTCATTGGCTGCTGCAGGTTTGTGCTCTCGTCCAATCGCTGAGCCTTTCACGCTTCAAGTCTCCGTGATGTTTACGATTAGAATCTGTAAAGTCTGTGAATCGGTTCAGATCATCGATGCCTGATCGTCAGAACTCGACCAAAACCAAACAGTTAAAGAAAGTTATCACTGAGAGTTTTGAATATGACCCGAAATAGAAAATAACAGAGTTCACAGGATAAAACCCTGAAGAAGAAACCCCCGGGTACAGGTCACGACTCTTTCTTCTGTCCCTCGAGTGTTTCTCTTCACGTCTGTGTTTTGAATCCAGATTTTTTTCTCCCTGCTGCTTCGCTCACTGATCTTTATCTGTACAAACTGTTTTAAATCGTCCACTTATCTCTTCTCCTCTTCTTCTCTTCACGTCTCCACATCAGAGGCGTCAACCTGCTAAGTTCCTTTAATCCTCAGAAAGTATCCGTGCATATTTAAACGTGGGACAGAGTCGACGCTTTAAACACAATACGAAGGAAAGTCGATGTTAAGTGCCGAGAGAAGTGGAGATCAAAAAGAGACAATGTGTGTTTAGCTCCGACAAGATGGGAGGTGAAGGGAGGGAGGAGGGAGGAGGGGAGGAGGAAGGAGATGAGGAGAGAAGGAAGGATGTGAGGAGGAGAGAGGAGAGGGGGAGGAGGGGAAAGAGGAGGGAGGAGAGGAGAGAAGGAAGGATTTGAGGATAGGAGGGAGAAAGGATAGAAGGAAGGAGATGAGGAAGTAGGTGAGGAGAGGAGGTGAGGAGGTAGGAAGGGAGAGAGGAGGGAGGATAGGAGAGAAGGAAGGATGTGAGGAAGGAGGGAGAAAGGAGAGAAGGAAGGAGGTGAGGAAGTAGGTGAGGAGAGGAGGTGAGGAGGTAGGAAGGGAGAGAGGAGGGAGGATAGGAGAGAAGGAAGGATGTGAGGAGAGGAGGGAGAAAGGAGAGAAGGAAGGAGGTGAGGAAGTAGGTGAGGAGAGGAGGGAGAAAGGAGATGAGCAGGAGAGGGGGGTAGGAGGAGAGGATAGGAGAGAAGGAAGGAGGTGAGCAGGAGAGAGGAGGGAGAAAGGAGAGAAGGAAGGAGGTGAGGAGAGGAGGGGAGAAGGGAGGAGAGGAGAGAAGGAAGGATGTGAGAGGAGGGAGAAAAGAGAGAAAGAAGGAGATGAGGAGGAAAGAGGAGAGGGGGAGGAGGGGAGAGAAGGAAGGATGTGAGGAGGAAAGAGGAGAGGGGGAGGAGAGGAGAGAAGGAAATAGGAGATAAGGAGGTGAGAATGGAGGGAGAAATGAGGGAGGAGAGGATGGAGGATGCAGTAAAAGACAGGAAGAAGAGGGAGGAGATAGGGAGGTGAGGACTGGGGGCCAGGATGGAGGGAGAGATGAAGGAGTGGATGGAGGAGAGGAGTGAAAGGAGGAGAGAAAGGAGGAGAAAGGATGAGGAGTCATGGATCAGAGCGGTTGTGATTCTGCTGACTTCTCTTGATTCTTTAAAGATGAAATCTGTTCTTTCTCCTCTGAGGAAACAAACCTGATATTTACTCTTTGTGTGATTTGTGTGAAACTTGTGTTTCTGTTTCACGTCAGAAACACAAAATCAATACGTTCCCGTGTTTCTCGTGTGAAACAGGCGTCGCTGCAGTAACCTGCTTCTCCACCGGAGGCCACGCCATTGATCATCTTTTCAAACTGCTCGATGATTAATATTTGATACGAGCGTCGATACGAGCGTCCGTGAGGAGGAGGAGGAGGAGGAGGAGGAGGAGGAGGAGGAGGAGGAGGAGGAGGAGGAGGAGGAGGAGGAGGAGGAGGAGGAGGAGGAGGAGGAGGAGGAGGAGGAGTGAACCCGGGGAGGACAGCAGCGTCTCACGGAGGATATCGACGGACAGGTTACCAGCAGCTGATGGGAGATGATTTGGTTTCGTGGCTGAAGATGATTCATGATCACAGGTCAGGTGATTGACAGCTGCTCGTCTGAGGCCTGAGGAGGAAACTGCTCTGAGATGCTCCTCATCTCCCTCTCTCCCTTCTCTCATCTCTCCTCCTCATCTCCCTCTTTCCCTTCTCTCATCTCTCCTCCTCATCTTCTTCCTCCCTCCTTTCCCTTCTCTCCTCTCCCATCCTTTGAGATGCTCCAGGGTTTATGATCATAGAAATACAGGTTCTAAAGATGATGAACATTTGATCATTTCCTTCTCTCCTCATCTCCTTCCTTCTCTCCTCTCCTCCCTCTCCTCTCACCTCCTCTCCTTTCTCCTTCTCTCCTCTTTCCCTCCTCTCCTCTCTCCTCCTCATCTCCCTTCTTCTCTCCTCTCATTTCTCCTCTCTCCTTCCTTCTCTCCTCTCCTCCCTCCCTCTCCTCTCACCTCCTCTCCTTTCTCCTTCTCTCCTTTCTCCCCCCTCGCCTTATCTCCTTCCTTCTCTCCTCTCCTCTCTCCTCCTCATCTCCCTTCTTCTCTCCTCTCCTCCCTCCTCTCTCCTTCATTCTCTCCTCTCCTCTCTCCTCCTCATCTCCCTTCTTCTCTCCTCTCCTCTCTCCTCCTCATCTCCCTTCTTCTCTCCTCTTTCCCTCCTCTCCTCTCTCCTCTTCATCTCCCTTCTTCTCTCCTCTCCTCCCTCCTTCCTTCTCTCCTCTCCTCTCTCCTCCTCATCTCCCTTCTTCTCTCCTCTCCTCCCTCCTCTCTCCTCCTTATCTCTTTCCTTCTCTCCTCTCTCCTCCTCATCTCCCTTCTTCTCTCCTCTCCTCCCTCCTCTCTCCTTCCTTCTCTCCTCTCCTCCCTCTCCTCTCACCTCCTCTCCTTTCACCTCCTCTCCTTTCTCCCTCCTCGCCTTCTCTCCTTCCTTCTCTCCTCCTTCCTTCTCTCCTTCTTTCCTCTCCTCTCCCATCCTTTGAGATGTTCCAGGGTTTATAATCATAGAAAGACGGGTTTTTAAAGATGATGAACATTTGATGCCAAAATAAAAAAAGAAATACTCGAGCAGAACCTCAACTCTACTTCCAACCTATACTGTGACCAGCCACCAGGGGGCGATCAGGACATTTTGGCTTCAGTTAAAGGAGCTGTCTTGTCGTCCATCTTTATTTTCAGTGAAAGAAAAGTAAAGAACGAGGTTTTCATGATGGAAGAGAAGTTTTCACTTCAGCTATGTGGAGCTTCTCCTCTTCTTCAAACCTTCCAGCTCACACTTCCTGTTGGTTTGGTCACATGATGTAAATATGATTTCAAGAATTCAAGATTTCAACAACAACAACAACAACAAAACAACAATATGAGAAACTTTGAGAAACTCGATGCTGCAGATTTCCACTTTACCTCAAACTCTCCGAGACGTCGTCCAGCGAGCGGCAGGAAAAGGTGCGAATCATTTCCACTCTGCTAAATGGGAAATGTCAATTCTGTGATGACACCACTTCTGAGACACACTCGACTGTAATTTCACCTCCGAGCGAAACAACAAACAATAACAAATAACCAGCCGTCCGAGCGGGGGGGCGGGGGTCACGTGACCGAGGAGCAAATGGCCTCAGCACCAGATTCCTCAGGTTCCATTACCGACGGAGGCCGAGCAGGATGTGACCGGCCGGAGCATCGACTGGTTACAGCTGCAGATTGGTGAGAGCTGACAGATCGATGCCTGGACGCTCAGAGAGAGAGAGAGGGAGGGAGAGAGAGAGAGAGAGAGAGAGAGAGAGAGAGAGAGAGAGAGAGAGAGAGAGAGAGAGAGAGAGAGGTATTCTCTCACTTTTCTGCCGTTCTGTTTTCTGATGTGGAGGGATTTTGTGTTGCTTAAAACTTTGTTAAAGAGGAAACATGAAGAGAAGAAGATGGAAAATGTGTGATGATGCAGTTTGTACCAAATCTAACTTTTAATTTAACTAACGCCGACGTTCATGCTCCTAATTATTAATAAGCTAAAGAAAGTTGAAGCCAATGATGTCATCGGAGAATCAAATGTGTTAACTCCACTCCAGCATCATTCAACTTGTTAACGTTTCCCTGTTCATCGTAGCCTTTAAATAAAGATGGACGACGCAGGAACCATAGACATATATAAAGACTAGATGACTCGTTCGACGGAGCCGGACGTCACCACATGGCGGCCATCTTGCTAGGGGGCAGCTCGCTCACCCATAACATTGTGTTGGTAGTGGTAAATAACCATAACTTGCTCAATTTTCCATCGATTTTGAAACAGTCTGGTTTGTTATAAACAAACTTATGAATAATTATGTTATTTTCTAAAAAAAATTTAATAATTTATGCAGTGTCATAACTACATCTCTGACGTTTATAACAAACCAGATCGTTTCAAAATCGGTGGAAAATTGAGTAAGTTATGGTTATTTACCACTACCAACACAATGTTATGGGTGAGCGAGCTGCCCCCTAGCAAGATGGCCGCCATGTGGTGACGTCCGGCTCCGTTGGCCAGCAACGCAGACGAGACATCTAGCCTTTATATATGTCTATGATCGTAGGATGGAACCATGTGATCGATGTTCTGCTGAAACTCTCTCATCCAATCGTGAGTCAAAGCATCACCAGGTGACGTTAACACCATTACACTTATCTTATCTTATCTTATACTTATCTTATCTGATCTTATCTGATCTTATCTTATCTTATCTTAGCTCAGAAACTACGTTCGAACACAATGAAAGCCGATGAATTATCAGTTACATGTTCGTTTGAGGTCGACCACCTTCAAAATAAAAGGCCTCCTCTGAGTGGCTCCTTCAGAGTAAAGTTGAGCAGGAAGGCAGATGTGATGCTTGTTTTATTCACAACTTGTTGATTCTAACATTCAACAATCTGTGTTATATAAAGAGCCTTTTAGTCACAAGAGCAAGTGTGTGTTTGTGTGTGTTTGTGTGTGTGTGTGAGAGAAAAGAGAGTGTGTGTGAGTTTGCATACGTGTGTGACCTTGACACTGACAGAGCTTTAGCCTGAGGCCTGTCCTTTAGCTAGGGGGAACACACACATACACACACTAACACAAACACACACACACACACACACACACACACACACACACACACACACACACACACACACACACACACACACACACACACACACACACACACACACACACACACACACACACACACTCACTCACAGACAAACACTCTCTGTCACATAAACACATTAACACTCGCACACATTCAGGCAACAAATGGAACACATGCACACACAAATAAACACACGCACACATGAGGACACAGTAAGTATGCACATATATTGTCAGTTACACACACACACACACACACACACACACACACACACACACAGTGCCCAGTGTAGCCAGCAGGGCTGTGGCTCATTAATATTGCATTGATTGGACAGAGAGGAGCAGTGAACTGGAAGAACCGTGAGTGTGAGTGTGTGTGTGTGTGTGTGTCTGTGTGTGTGTGTGTGTGTGTGTGTGCGTGTGTGTGTGTATCTTTGTGAGGACCAGTTTGAGCCTACCACCTACTTCGTGCCCCCCCCTAAAGACTGAAAAAACTAAATCTGGAGAATCCAGGGTTTGAGCTGCGAGTCCGTCTCTGACAAACGTGTCCCGTGTGCTAACATGGAGGAGGAGGGTTCCTACTGCAGCCTGCCACCAGGGGGCGACTGAGATGCTTCGGTTTCACTTTTTGTGAAACAGGGAGAGGAAAAAGAGCGAATAGAGGAAAAGGAAGTAAAGGAAAACAACATAAGAGAAGGAAGGATTGAGGAAGGAAAGGGAGGATGGACGGAGGAAGTTAGGTTTTGAAGAAAGGGAGGAGGGACAGAGGGAGGTGAGAGGAAGTGGAGGACAATAAGTGCAGGAAGAAAAGAAAGTAGAGATGGATGAGGGAGAAGAGAAAGGAAGACAATAAGAGTAGAGAGGGAGGAAATTAGAGAGAGATAGAAGAATGATGGATGGGTCAGAGGGATGAAAGGAATTACAGAACAGAAAGGAGAGGAGGAGAACAGGAAGTGTTGAGCGGGATGGGAAGGAGGGATGGATAAAGGGAAGGAGGGATGGAGGTGGAGAGAGGGAGGATGAAAGGGGGAGGGAAGAGAGGGATGGAGGGAGGAAGGAGGGAGGAGAAGGAGGTGATAAGACAATTAAAACAGTCGACGGGCACTTTGGATTCCCCCGACTGCATCTCATCATCACACACACACACACACACACACAGACACACACACACACACACACACACACACAGAGTTTTACAGGTGAAGTGATACACACTCGAGGCTCTTTGGTTGCCACGAGAAACACTTCCTTGTTTGCCCTAACGCCCTCACTTCCTGTCCGCTGAGACGTTTAAAGTGTGTTTGTGTGTGTGTGTGTGTCTGTGTGTGTGTGTGTGTGTGTGTGTGTGCGTGTGTGTGTGTGTGTGTGTGTCTGTGTGTGAGTAGTTTTTATGTTGCATGGCTAATTTTGACAGCATGGGAATGAGAGAGTAAGTAATGGTCCCACAAGACGTGTATGTGTCTGTGTGTTAGTGTGTGTTTGTGTGTTAGTGTGTGTCTGTGTGTGTGTGTGTCTTTGTGTGTTTGTGTGTGTGTGTCCAGAGAGTTCCATCCATTAGTGATAATGGGGAAACAGAGCTGCTATTAGCTGTTAATGGACAAACACACCACCACATTGTCGGCTTTCTCTCGCACATGTCTACACACACAGACACACAGACACACACACACACACACACACACACACACACAGACACACACACACACACACACACACACACACACAGAGACAAACACACACACAGAACAATGTAAGAGCTTATTCAAGTCAGTGGGAAATAAGTTTTGTGTTTGATCCTCAGACCTGGACCAGTGTGTCTCTGTTGCCATGGTTACTGGATCTTCGGTCCACCTGAAACTTACCTGAACAAAAAAAACATAATCAGATATTTTAGCAGATCTCAGATTAATCACCGAAGCGCAATGAATTGTGGGAAATGTTGGACACATTCTTCTGCTGCATTTGGAGAAGCGTTCAAACGGGGGGGCGGGGTCTAATCACTCTGCTGTGGCGTGATTGGTCGACGAAAGTGAAGTGAAGAATGAGACAGAGACAAAGAAAGTGATCAGGATTTATCATCAACTTTATTTCATAATCATCAACTGTTCTCTGGTTCTTATTAATCCTGCAAACACAAACACAAAAACACACAAACACACAAACACACAAACACACAAACAGACAAACACACAAACACACACACAAACACACAAACAAACACAAACACGCAAATAAACAAACACACAAACAAACAAACACACAAACACACAAACAGACAAACACACAAACACACAATCAAACAAACACACAAACACACAAACACACACACACACAAACAAACAAACACACACACACACAAACACACAAACAAACAAACATACAAACACACACACAAACTAACAAACACACACACAAACACACAAACAAACAAACAAACAAACAAACAAACACACAAACACACACACAAACACACACACAAACACACAAACAGACAAACACACACACAAACACACACACAAACACACAAACACACACACAAACACACAAACAAACAAACATACAAACACACACACAAACTAACAAACACACACAAAAACACACAAACAAACAAACAAACAAACAAACACACAAACACACACACAAACACACAAACACACACACAAACACACAAACAGACAAACACACAAACACACAAACACACAATCAAACAAACACACAAACACACAAACACACACACAAACACACAAACAAACAAACACACACACACAAACAAACACACAAACACACAAACACACACACAAACACACAAACAAACAAACATACAAACACACACACAAACACACAAACACACACACAAACACACAAACAAACAAACAAACAAACACACAAACACACACAAAAACACACAAACACACACACAAACAAACAAACACACACACACACACACAAACACACAAACACACACACAAACACACAAACACACAAACAAACAAACACACAAACAAACAAACATACAAACACACACACAAACACACAAACAAAGAGGTGAAAACTAAACCTCGTCATCGAACGTGATGAAGTGAAGGAGAGAAACATGAAAGTGTTTTTGTGAAAGAGGGATGAAGGAAGCAGATTGAGGAAGTAAAGGGAAAGTCTCCTCCCTCCTTTTCCTTCTCTCTCATCTCTCGCTCCTGATCTTTAAATTCTTCGTTTTCTCCCTCTCTCCTTTATTTCATCCCCATTCTTCTCCTCCGCTTCATCCTTTTTTTTCCTCCTATTTTCTATTCCTCACTATCTCCTCCTCTTTTCTCATCTCGCATTCCTTCGTTATTTCTTCCCAATTTTTCTCTCCTCTTCTTCTCGTCTTCTCATCCTTTCTTCTCTCGCTCTCCTTGACACCTTTTTCACTTTCTCTCAGCTTCTAATTTTCCTCTTTTTCTCCCTCGTCTTCATGGTTTTTCTGTCCTCTCTCCTCTCCTCCCGCCTCTCCTCCTCTCCTCCCTCCTCTCCTCCTCTCCCCTCTCCTCCTCTCCTCCCTCTCCTTCCTCTCCTCCTCTCCTCCTCTCCCCCTCTCCTCCTCTCCTTCCTCCCTCCTCTCCCCCTCCTTGACACCTTTCTCACTTTTTCTCAGCTTCTAATTTTCCTCTTTATCTCCCTCCTCTTCATGGTTTTTCTGTCCTCCTCTCCTCCTTCCTCTCCTCCTCCTTCCTCTCCTCCTCTCCTCCTCTCCCCCTCTCCTCCTCTCCTCCTCTCCTTCCTCCCTCCTCTCCCCCTCCTTGACACCTTTCTCATTTTTTCTCAGCTTCTAATTTCCCTCTTTATCTCCCTCCTCTTCATAGTTTTTCTGTCCTCCTCTCCTCCCCTCCTCCCCTCCTCCTCTCCTCCTCTCCTCCTCTCCTCCTCTCCTTCCTCTCCCCCTCTCCTGATCTCCTCCTCTCCTCCCTCCTCTCCTTCTCCCTCTCCTCCTTCCTCTCCTCCCTCTCCTCCTCTCCTCCTGTCCTCCTCTCCTTCCTCTCCTCCTCTCCTGATCTCCTCCTCTCCTCCCTCTCCTCCTCTCCTCCTCTCCTCCTCTCCTCCTCTCCTCCTCTCCTCCTCTCCTCCCTCCCTCTCCTCCCTCCTCCTCTCCTCCCTCTCCTCCCTCCTCTCCTCTCTCCTCTCCTCCCTCCTCCTCTCCTCCTCTCCTCCTCTCCTCTCCTCTCCTCTCCTCTCCTCTCCTCTCTCCTCCTCTCCTTCTCCCTCTTCTCTCCTCCTCTCCTCCCTCCCTCTCCTCCTCTCCTCCCTCCTCTCCTCCCTCCTCTCCTCCTCTCCTCCTCCCTCGTTCACATTAAGGTCAGGATGGTGCTAAGTGTCTATCAGTGCTGATGAGGCTCTGGAGACTCCTTTGTTCTCAATGAGGGTGAAAATTCAAAACAGCCACAACCCCAACACCCCCCCCCCCCCCCACACACACACACACCTCCCTCCCCTCATCCCTCCATCCTTCATCCTGTCGACCAATCAATCGCTCTCGCTCCCTAACAACTCTATTGATCAGATGCACTAACAACAGCTTTCATTTATTAATTATGAGAGAAAGTCTTCCTGGGATCCCTCTCTCTGTCTCTCTCTCTCTCTCTCTCTCCCTCTCTCTCTCTCTCTCTCCCTCTCTCCTTCCTCCATGTCGTCTCCCCCTTCTTATCTTTTCCTTGTTGGTTCCTTTTCTCCTCTCCCTTTTCTACCCATTGTTGTTTCCCTTCCCTCATCTTCTCCTCTTCCTGGTCTCTTCCTTGTCTCTTCATCCTGCTCGCCTCCAACCTTCTGATGGTCTCCCCTTCCTCTTCTCCTCCTCCTCCTCCTTATCTCCTCCTCCTTTTCTCTCCCTCCTTCTCTCTCCATCCTTGTTTTTTCTTCCTTTTCTCCTCCTGCTCATCTTCTCCACGGTTCCTCCTTCCCAACCTTCTCTCATCCTCTCTTCTTCTTGCATTCTCCTCACTGTCCCCTTCTACTCATCTCCCTGTCCTCCTGGTCTTCTCCTCCTTTCCTTGCCGTCTTCTCCTCCTCCTCCTCCTCCTCTTCTCCTCCAGTTGTGTTTACAGACTCTTCATTGATTGGACGACTGAGCGCTGACAGACTGACAAAGAGGCTTTTTATTAACGTCCTCCGTGCGCCTGCCAGAGAAGAAGAAGAAGAAGAACAAATCACTTCATGAACCAAACGTTTCCCTGAAGAGATGTTTTCATTACGAGAGTAAAAACTCTGATTAGAGACAAAACCTCGACTCGTGAAGAGAAGAAGAAAACGAGTTAGACCACAGAGTTCATGTTCACACCTCAGACTTCAGCTCATTTCAACTCTTCATCCAAACGTCTGGTTCCTCTCATGGTTGTTGCTCGTTTCCAACTCGACACAAACATGAATCATTTTAACTTTTCCTCTCAACCGACCTGTCGCTGATTCGATGATATAAAACCAGGCTGATGATAGACAGCTGAGACTGACTCATTATTGATCAAGATCGTGTTTCAGAATCATCATCTGTTGTCCGTCTCATTTTCAGGTTTTGAACTTTCAGTTTCACAAACCTCAGATCTGAACCTGATATTTGACACATTTAGTTTGATCCTCGTTGTAACTTTGGTTCAAACGACAGAAGCTGAACTTGAGGAGATTTATCAAAGATTCAAAAAGATCCAGATTTGATCAAACTACTGAACCGTAGCCAGACGAGTCACTTAGAGAGAGAGTGAAAGAAAAATCATTTAAAGAGTCAAGATAGTGGATTTAGTGTTAATTTACTCTTTAAAACAGTGTGTGTGTGTGTGTGTGTGTGTGTGTGTGTTTCATAATTGGTTGTTACTTGTTACTGATCGTTTATCCTCCTTCAGGATACATGCTCTCTCTCTCTCTCTCTCTCGCTCTCTCTCTCTCTCTCTCTCTCTCTCTCTCTCTCCCTCTCTCTCTCTCTCTCTCCGTGTCCCCCCCTGTCCTCTGCCTCACCCGGCCCTCGGGGGTGCTGTCACACAATTGGTCAGTGACATGACAACCAATTAAGGACTAATTAATCAAGCTCCAGTTGATAGGTAATATCCTGAGCCACTCGGGGTGAAGCCGTGAGAGAGTGTGTGTGTGTGTGTGTGTGTGTGTGTCTGAGAGAGAGAGAGAGAGAGAGAGAGAGAGAGAGAGAGAGAGAGAGAGAGAGAGAATGAGAGAGAGAGAGGGAAAATGAGGTAAATTAGAGCCAAATGATTCTCAAAGAATTCAACAATAATGTCAAAAAACATCCACAATGTTAAAGAGATGAAAGATTCCTGGCTGCACTATAACTCATAGACCCGCCTCCTCCATGTTAGCAGATGGGACATGGACCAAACTAAACTATTAAAAAACACATTAAATGAATGTTTTTCTGTCATTTCCGGTTCTTATCTCACTGATGTTGGATGATGTTTCTGATCAGTTTGGTTTTAATCAGTTATTTGACGATATATAAAAACTGAGACGTCATGATTGAAAGCTGAGACTCACTCAGGATTATTATATTATTATTATATATGGGCGGGACTTTGATACCAAATATGAAATACTTGTCCGATTATGATGATGTCACTTCTTCTTATTATTATAATCATTATTGTTGTTGTTGTTTTAATCGTGTACTATAGTTTGATTTAGTATAAATACACAAGTGAGTGTTTGAGCAGCAGAACAAACACATGTAGCCGTAAACAGCTCGTCTGTCGGCTCTCTAAAAATAAATGTGATCACTGTGGGGGGGCCCGGACCCTCAGGCCGACTGAATGGAGTATTGATGAGGGCGCACACACACACACAGACACACATACACATGCACCACACTCACACACGCACACACAGACGCACACACACAAATAAAAGCAGAGTGTTAGAGCCACTGGCTTGAGGCCACAGTAGATGTTTTTTTTGCCCATTGCTACATGCACCACACACACACACACACACACACACACACATACACACACACACACACACACACACACACACACACACACACACACACACACACACACACACACACAGGTTATTGCAGGTTCTTGTTTTTGTTTCTCTCTTCATCCTCGACCTGATTTGACTTGAACAGACAAACCTGGTTTAGTGTTTTAAACTCTGACCATCGATGATCTGGTTTGTTCGGGTTTATGTTGTTCTAGATATTATTAATAGTTTATATATTACATAATGTTATTTTCAATAGTCCTGGAGTCTTTCTCCTGTTCACATCAGGGAAGCAGGTACGATCCCTGTGTTTCATTTATTGATGACAGGTCAGATTTCCTTGACTCGTGATGTGGTTGTTGTGTGTTTGTGGTCAGTTTCAGTCATTGTCATGTTTGTGAGACTTTAAAATGCAAAGTGGAAGCAGCTTGTTGACATGCAGGGAAGGTATTCGTGATTTATTTGTATTTATACTTATAATATATAAATAAAGCTAATGACAAACGGTAATATATCAAACCTCAATTACATGTCTTTATCATAAGGATTTGTTAACAACATAATCGGAAATTGTTTACTCCCTAATATCCGTATCGGCCCCAAAACAACGAGCAAAATGACGAGTAGCAGTGTCACTCAGAGATTTACTGACTTAACTCACATATGACTGATTCTGTTCTCACACACACACACACACACACACACACACACACACACACACACACACACACACTCACACACACACACACACACTCACTCACTTTAACATGGCCTCTGGTCTGTTCTCTCCTCGCAGGCCAATCAATAGACAACATGTTGAGCTCTATACAGCCGGAGCTACTATGGATCCAAGGCCTAATTGCATGGCAGCAAAGTCAGTGAGTGTTTGTGTGTGTTTGTGTGTGTGTGTGTGTGTGTGTGTGAGAGAGAGAAAGAGAAAAGAGAGAGAGAGAAA